>NC_056737.1:272122704-272356108 GCF_019279795.1 Protopterus annectens
GTTTTAACAGCTATTGTTGTCGTACGAGTGTGTTTTGGTGCATTTTGTTGTGGAAAATTGTGTGTTTGATTAAGGGAAAGGTTTCCCGTTTAAGTTGGAGGGGCCTTCCCCTATTCTTCAGCTAGTGTCTATTATTTTTTCAAGGAGGTCAAGTACCTGTTTAAGTTAGAGGGTCTTGGCCCTCCTTTTCAGTATTTTTTTCTGATATTGTATTGTATTGTGTTTAAAAAAAAAAAAAAAAAAAAAAAAGTTGGTTAAAATTTTTGTATTGTGGTAAAATCTTCATTGAGTAGATAGTGCTACTTTAACTTGTTTTAGTGTTTTTTGATAGTCATTATGTCAAAAGAACATAGACCTTCAGGGTTCAAAAAGTGCACGAGGTGCAGTTATAAAATGTCTATAACCGATGACCACTCCTCGTGCGTATATTGTTTAGGCGCCAAGCACCTACAGGAGTCCTGTAGCATGTGTCACGCCTTTTCATCTAGAGTCCTCCAAGAGAGGAAGAATAAATTAATATTGAAAGGGCTGATTAAACCTTCCTTCGAGGAGGCCTTATCTTCCTCATCCTCTCATACCAAGAAGCAGAAAGCGTCGGCTCCGACCAGCCCGTCGGAACAGACTGCTAAGAAACCTAGGCAGGCTTCTCCATCTGCTCCACGGACTTCGGAGCTGAGGACGGAATGGTCTGCCTCGATGCCTCCAGTCTCGACTCCTCTGGTTTCGGAGCCGAGGACTGGGGTGTCGAGAGGCGGGTCACCTTCATCGGCTCCACTGATTTTGGAGCCGATCAGGGTTGCCGGCTCAGACTCTTCCCCTTCGGCGCCGAAGCCCTCCTCGGCACCGAGGGAAATTGTTTTGGGATCTCCATCGGAACCGATATTGGTCGAGTCCATTCAGAGCCGGTCCCCCAGTCCTTTGGAGCCGATGGAGAAGTCGGTTCGGACCCGATCGGTTTCATCTAGATCCTCCAAGATGTCTGATTCGGACATCGACAGGGTGCTCCTAAGACTTTTCCAGTCTCCTGTGTTCCAAAAGTTAGTTTCAGCTCCAGCCCATTCGGCTTCAGAGCCGATGGTCCACCCTGTAGTTATGGTTCCTCCTCCAACAGCCTCAGCACCGTTGGAGCCGGTGCTGGTGGAGCCGATGGAGGTTTTCGGGTCGGGCCCGACCCTTACTCCAACCCCGGCTCTCGAGTCGGAGTTCGGTACGTGGACCTCCTCTGTCGGCCCCGGGGGGGATGCTTTGGGACTGATGTTTTTGGTCCCAAGCCTTCCTCTCGGTGCGTCTGCTGCGGGGGTACCGTCTACTGTTGTGGCCTCGGAGGTGGGACCTTCCCAGGATTCTGGTGGTCCGGCCTTCATGGCCATGAGGAGTGAGTTAGCCAAATCTTCTTTGGCTACCTCCACGGTCTCTCCAGCACCTTCCCTGCATACGGAGACTGGGTCTTTGGCAGTCCCCCTGTCCTTAGACAGCGGAGCCCCGGGGCCTGAGGTCACCCCCACTGGGGGTCCCCCCCCTCCTGGAGGTCCCTCTGAAGCTTCTTTGGAGGAACCCCCAAGGAAAAGATCGTGCAAGAGGAAGCACGTTGACTCCCCCGATTTGTCTCTCACGTCAGACACTGATCTTGATGATGCAGAGGGGTCCCCTAAGTCGTCCTCAGATGATGTCTCCTTTGCAGACATCCTGGAAGCCCTCAAACAACGAGGCGGCTGGCAATCCAAACCCCCTTCTGCTGATGAGTCGGTGTTCCTTAAGGCCTTCGGGGCTCAGCCCTCCGCCTCCTGGGTGTCTCCGCCCTTCGACGAGCTCCTAGATTTGATCTGTCGAAGGGCGTGGGAACACCCAGACTCTGTGGAACCGGTGCCTGCTCGCCCAAATAAGTTCCTGTCAGCACCCCAGAAAAGGAGTTTTTGACGAAAGGTGTGGCTGTAGATGCCTTGGTGGTGGCATCTGCTACCCAGCAAGATGTAGCAGAGGCTTCGACGTCCGTCCATCCTCCTAATAAGGAGTCTAGGAGCATGGATCGGTACGGTAAGCGCACCCTAAGTTCAGCGGCCTTTACTTTAAGATCCCTGAACTATTTAACGCACTTCACCAGGTTTCAGAGGGATCTGATCAAGGAGCTTTCAGATACCCTCTTGGGTAACCTACCTGAGCAGCTGGCCCAGACGGTTGGCTCTCAGTTGGCTACACTGTCATCCATATCAAACTCGTCCATGAGGCTAATTTCTTATGCGGCCGAAGGGGTGAGTAGAGCGGCGGGTACAGGTATTGCTCTACGGAGGCAAGCCTGGCTCCACCTGTGTCATCTTGCGGAAGCCTTCAAGTCTTCCTTTGCCGACGCCCCCTTTGATGGGTCCTCTTTGTTTGGACACAAGGTAAAGGACACATTGACCCGCTGCGAGCAAGAAGGTAAGACTTTGACTGCCGTAGGGGCACGATTTTCCACTCCCTTTCGGCCTTACCCCAAGGCTAAAAGAGGAGGGAAAATGTGGTTCCGTAGATCTCAGAAGTCTTATCCCTCACAGCTGGACGATCCCCCTTCTAGAGGCAGAGGAGGGGAAAATTCTTCTGGAAGACGCCGTCCCAGAGGCGGCAGAGGCCCCCGCAACACTGGAGACCGCGAGTCCTTTCGTGGCTCTTCAGCCTTTCACAGTCCCTGAGGGATTGCCCGACTGTGCAGCTCCGGAGCCAGTCGGGGGTCGTTTTTCGAGGCACCTAAAAGCCTGGGAAGGTATCACTCAGGACCGATGGGTGCTTCAAATTATCACCGGAGGTTACGCCATTCCCTTTTCTCACTCCCCACCTCAGTCCAAGAAAATCCCGGACCCGCCACCCAGTCAACGGGAAATTGCAGCCTTAGAAGTCTCAAAGCTGCTTCAAAAAGGAGTCATCCAACCAGTCCCCGCAGACCAGATCGGATTAGGGACTTACTCAAGATTCTTTTTGGTGCCAAAAAAGACCGGGGACTTGAGGCCCATTTTGGATCTCAGCATTCTAAATCGTTCAGTCAAAAGTCCAAGTTCCGAATGGTCACCCTACAATCCATTCTCCCACTGCTGGAGAAAGGTGTTTGGATGTGCTCCATAGATCTCAAGGATGCTTATTACCATATCATGGTACATCAAGCGTCCAGGAGACATCTGCGCTTCAGCCTAGGAGACAGTCATTTTCAGTTCCGCGCGCTGCCCTTTGGTCTCACCACAGCCCCCAGGGTGTTCACCAAATGTTTGGCGGTCGTGACTGCTCACCTGAGAAGTCTAGGATTCCAGGTGTTTCCGTATCTAGACGACTGGCTCCTAACTGCCACCTCCAAGCATCTACTATTGCAGAGCCTACAAGCCACAATATCACTGGGCACTTCCCTTGGAATCACCTTCAATTGGCCAAAGTCTGTGTTGTTGCCATCTCAACGCATAAGATTCATCAGAGTAGAGATAGACTCAAACCGAATGCGGGTCTATCTACCTACAGAAAGGATACAAACCATACAGGCTCAAGTTCGAGCCTTACTTCCCAGATCCAAAGCCCCAGCCAGAATGGTCCTGCAGCTATTGGGATCTATGTGCACCACGGTTCTTCTAGTTCCCCTAGCAAGGTTGCACATGAGAATTCTCCAGTGGCTTCTTTCAACACAGTGGTCCTTTCAGGATCTCCCTCTCAGTCACCTCATATGGATCACGGAAACCTGCAAACAGGACCTTCGCTGGTGGCTGGTGCCCTCCAATCTGGATCAGGGACGACCCTTTGTTCCACCTCCTCCTGTGGCCACTTTGACTACGGACGCCTCCCAGATGGGGTGGGGGGGCATTCCCTGGGCAGGTCAGTCCAAGGCAAATGGCATTCGGAAGAGAGCCTCCTTCATATCAACATCTTAGAAATGAGGGCGGTGTTTCTGTCTCTACAAGCCCTTCACGATTACCTCCCTCAGGGCGTAATTGCCGTTCACTCCGACAACGTGTCAGTAGTCTGGTACCTGAACAAGCAGGGAGGGACCAGATCCTACCCCCCTATGCAGAGAGGCCATGAGAGTTTGGGAATGGGCAGTGTCGACCAAACGATTTCTAGTGGCGACTCATATCCCTGGCAAGTCCAATGTGATAGCCGACAGACTGAGCAGAACTATCCTCTCTCCACACGAGTGGTCTCTGAACAATACGGTTGCAACTGAGATTTTCAGCAAATGGGGAATTCCTTGTTGCGACCTCTTCGCAACCCCGCTGAATGCGAAGTGCAAAAAGTTCTTTTCCCTCACTCCGGCTCCGGGGGAGAGCCGTATGGACGCACTAGCCCATCCTTGGCCCACCGGCTTGCTATGCGCTTTTCCCCCAGTTCCCCTCCTTCCCAGAGTGATCCAAAAGGCGTCTCACTTGGGGAGCAAAATGATCTTAGTTGCTCCTTACTGGCCTCGTCAGGTATGGTTCCCCTATCTTCGTAAATATGCACTGGACGGTCCATGGTTCCTGGATCAGATCCCAGACCTATTAGTTCATCAGTTGGGACTACTCCACCAGTCCCTCCACACCTTGAAATTAACAGCTTGGCTCCTCCTCTTCCGACTATAGTCAGGAATCATACCTTAGACCCGGAAGTTGTACACATCTTATCTTCGGCCCACAAGTCTGCCACTAAGAAATTGTATTCTAGCAAATGGAAGAGATTTGCTATTTGGGCTCAACTCCGGGGTCTGGATCCCATCACTATTCCCGTACCGGAAGTCCTGAAATTTCTAACTTCCCTATTCAATCAAGGTTCTTCAGTCTCTACCATCAAGGTTCAATTGGCAGCTATTTCCAATTTCCACGAGTCTATAAACCCACCTTTAATGAGCAACAGATTGTGTAAGACCTTCATGAAAGGTGCTGCGCTTTTACGACCTCCGATTTCTCATCCTGCTCCTCCATGGGATCTCGATGTGGTGTTACGTGCCTTAACTTCCTCCCCCTTCGAACCGGCAGCAACATGTGATTTGAAATTTCTATCGTGGAAAACTGCCTTTCTGGTTGCGATTACTTCTGCCAGAAGGGTTTCAGAGCTTCAAGCTTTGTCTGTAAAACCTCCGTACCTGTTTTTTCACAAAGATAGAGTATCTCTCAGGCCAAATCCATATTTTGTCCCTAAGGTTTGTTCCAGTTTTTGTCTACAACAGTCATTAGAACTTCCAGTTTTCTTTCCAAAGTACTCAAAGCGGAATACATATTCCACACATTAGATGTCCACAGGCAATTGCGTTTTTATTTAGATAGGACCAAACAAACAAGGAAAACAGATAAATTGTTTGTATCCTTTTCGGATAATAAATTGGGCAAAGCCGTCACAAAGGTCACTATTGCCAAATGGATCAGGGACTGTATTAGTCAAGCTTATTCCTCTTCTAATAAAGAGCTTACGACCTCTGTCAAAGCTCACTCTACAAGAGCTATGGCTACTTCAATAGCATTCCATTCTAAGCTTGCCATTAGTGACATTTGTGCTGCTACGTGGTCTTCCCAGACACTTTCATTTCTCACTACAAATTGGATGTGGCATCTCGGGCTTAGCTTCATTTGGTTCCACAGTGCTCAGGAGTGTTTTCCAGTGAGCCACCCAGGATTTAGGTGCTAGGGACGCTGTCCCATCAGTACAGAATGTAGGCAAGATAGGATCACATAACATCTTTTAGTTATGTACTTAACATAACTTTAGATGTTTGGGATCCATCTCGCCTACATTCCCAATAACTCACCCTCCTTCCCCCTTCCTTGGAGATCAGAAGAGATCATACGGTCTGAATCCTGTTGTTTCATCTTGAAACATCTGGCAATGTTATATAAACAAGTTATGTATGTGTGCATGAATGCGGACAAACAAGATCTGGGGGATTAGTGGTGGTGCATCCTGGGATAGAAAATAGCTCAGCCAATAAGAGGCTTCGCTCTATAGCATAGCATGCCGAGTCGGAGCCGAGGGATCGGCTCCGAGCCCATCAGTACAGAATGTAGGCGAGATGGATCCCAAACATCTAAAGTTATGGTAAGTACATAACTAAAAGTTTCATATGCTCAAATATCAGCAACATGTCATGGCATTGCGTAAACAGAAAATGTTAAACTCTAAATGTGCAGAAAACAAGGAAATGCAGGATTTATTGTATGCAGCTGAGCAAGTTGGAAAGCATACTTTGCAATGTGGTTTTGATTCTTTAGAGGCCTCCTGCAGGGCCGCAGTCACAGGTTCTGTAATTTGGAGGCATGCTTGGTTAAAGGAACAAAATCTGCCTGATCATGTTAAAGCTAAATTATTAGATGCACCTTTACGGCATGATACTTTGTTTGGTGTTAAGGCAGAAGAGGTGTTAAAGAAAATGGAGGACAAAGCTAAATCTATGCAAACGGTCAAAGATTTTTTTACAAGTACAGCCACCTAGGTTTAGTAGACACTGGCCAACAAAGAATTGGTCCTTTCCTGTGTCAGACAGACCTCAAAGAGTCAGATCCAGATTCCCTAGAGGTAGATCCCAGGCGCAAGGTTCATACCGCCCAAAGCAATAGGGGGCTTCTTCCTCCAGAGTTGGAGAAGACAAATCACAACCATACAGGAAACAGTCCCAATGACTTCCCCCTGCCTGCACCAAGCATTTATCTCCTGGCAGCACCCTTAGGGGGGAAACTAGCATTTTTTTCTCAAAATTGGCACATTATAACCCAGGACAAGTGGGTCCTAAATATCGTGTCACAAGGCTACAAGTTCCATTTCCATACCCTGCCAAAGGCAAATGGCTGGCCAGATCTGCCAGAAAATCAATGGGCAGAGGCACAACAACAAGTCTCATCCCTCATGAGCATGGGGGCCATTCACCAAGTACCAGAGCAAGAGCAGGGACAAGGATTTTACTCAAAACTGTTCTTGGTACCCAGAAAGGACAAGGCCTGGAGGCCATTACTGGACCTATCTATTTTGAACACATTCCTGGATATACCAAAATTCAAGATGTTGACTTTGCAACAGCTTCTGCCCTTGCTGGGTAAGAGCACTTGGCTTGTGACTTTAGACCTAAAAGAGGCATACCTGCATGTCCCATTCAGACAAATATGCAGAAGATACCTCAGATTCAAGGCTGGCTCAATGCATTGCCAATTCTCTGCACTGCCCTTCGGCTTTTCTACTGCGCCCAGGGTCTTTACAAAGTGCCTGACACCAGTAATTGCATTCTGCAGACAGGAATACAAATATATCCTTAGTTGGACGACTGTCTAATTCAAGCAGAGAACAAGGACATCCTTCTACAGCATCTGGCATTTGTGAAAAGACTTTTAACATGCCTAGGGTACATAGTCAATGAAAAGAAATCAAAACTAGTACCCTCTCAAGAGATAATATTCCTGGGTGAAAGCTTAAATACAACTGCCCAGATGGCTTATCTCATGCCAGACAAACAAAGGCAACTGACTACCTGTTTCAAAATGTTGGCAACAAAGGCCCAGTTGTCTGCAAGAAAAATTCTGCAGGCTTTGGGCTTCATGGCATCCTGCATCCTACTAATTCCATATGCAAGACTGCATATGAGGAAACTTCAGTGGTACCTAAAAAGTGTTTGGACTCAACATTGCCACAGCCTGGAAACTATGATTACTCTCATTCCCTGCCTGCAGCAGGAGTTTCGATGGTGGGCAAAGGCTTGTCACCAAAACAAGGGACATCCATTCACATTACTCCCAGCCAGGCAGACGCGAACAGCAGATGCATCAGATTATGCCTGGGGGGCCCACATGGCAGGAAGATGCATTCAGGGCACGTGGACCTCAAACCAAATGCATCTACATATCAATTAAAAAGAGATGCTAGCAGTTCAAAATGCTCTGACAGCCTTCAAGGACCTACTTCATCTGGGACAACTACTGATAAAGACAGACAACACCATGGTCATGTGGTATATAAACAAGCAGGGGGCACACATTCTTACCCCCTTTGCAGACTAGCCATGACTTTGTGGGGCACAGCATTGACTTACCAAGTACATCTGCAGGCACAGTTCCTGCCAGGAAGGAAAAATACTCTGGCAGACGAACTAAGCAGAAACCTCATGGATCCCCACGAGTGGCACCTGGATCCACAAGTCTTCAGCATGATGATAAAGAAATGGGGATGCCTGGACATAGATCTATTTGCCTCCCCTCACAACTACCAACTAAAAAGATTCTGCCCAAGGATTTATCACAGACAAGCATGGAAAGTGGACGCCCTATCTTTCAGCTGGAAAAACCTATCAGTATATGCATTTCCCCCTCTGCCTCTCCTCCCCAGGGTACACCTAAATGTCAGACAGGAGAAGCCAAAGATGATACTCATTGCCCCAGACTGGCCCTGCCAGTACTGGTACCCAATGCTAAGGAGCTTGTCTCCATGCCCAGCTTGGACCTTACATCAAATACCTTATCTACTGTCCCAGCAGAACAGTCAGATCCTGCACAGCCAACTCAGAACTTTAAACCTGGCAGCATGGCGAATAATGTAGTCATACAAAACACACCTCTCAGTAAAGCTGTGATGGATGTCATTTTGGAAGCCAGAAGGCCTAGTACTAGAAAATCTTATGCTGGAGAATGGAAGAGATTATGTGCTTGGAACCAGGCACAAGGAACTGATACAGCTGTGCCAAATATGCCTCAGATTTTGCAATACTTAACTGAGATGCTGGACAAAGGCCTATCTTTTTCATCTGTTAAAATTCATGCCTCTGCCATTTCGGCTTATTACAATGTAGAGCCACCAATCTTTTCTCATCCCTTATTAAAGCAGTACCTCAGAGGAGCCAAAAATTTAAGACCTCCAAGAAGATCACCAATGCCTGCATGGGACCTCAACTATGTCTTGGAAAAACTCACCCTGCCTCCTTTCGAGCCAGCTGCTACTGCTGATATAAAGTTTTTATCTTGTAAACCAGCTCTGCTCCTAGCAATAACTTCTGCAAGACGAGTTTCAGAGCTACAGGCACTCATGGCTGTGGAACCTTTTATCATCTTTTATCCAGACAGGGTCTCTCTGAGGACAAACCCAGCATTTATGCCTAAGGTGGTGTCCAGTGTGGCTCTCAACCAAACTATTCACCTGCCAACCTTTTATCCAAATCCATAGAACAAGGAGAAGAGAATTCTCCATTCTTTGAACGTACACAGACTGCTTAGATTCTATTTGGACAGAACTAAAGTTTTCAGAAAGACAAAGCAATTACTAGTGGCATATGCTGCAGGACCACAAGGAAAGGCTATCTCAAAGCAGACTGTTTCAAAGTGGATAGGCCACTGCATTAGTTTCTGCTATGTGTACACCATGGCAAGCCAGTACCTAAGGGCATTAGGCCACACTCAACCAGAGCTGCAGCCACTTCAGCAGCCTTTCTCAGTGGAGTACGTACCAAGGACATTTTAGAGGCTGCTACTTGGAGTTCAGTGCACACCTTTATAAAGCACTATCATCTGCCATTCTACTCTAAATCCAGGGCAGGCTTTGCCACTGCAGTTCTGCAGGGCCTCATAGCCGCTCCTAATGCTGTTTAGCTCCAGCCTCCTAACCTTAGCTTTGGGACTCTACCCAAATATAATGACTGCAACAGTGAAACACGAAGAACATAGTACAGTTGTGTACACTTACCATAAATGTAGATGTTAGAGTATATTCACTGTTGCAGTCCAGGTTACCCACCATCCCCCTTCTGTTCTGATGGAACCTATCTTTCCTTCTCTGATTCATACAACCTATGTGGTGTATTTGCTTGTAGATGAAGGTAAATTTTATATTGGTGTATGTAATTATACATATATAAATTTTGGCTACCCTTTGGGGGGGGGGGCACCTGACATCTGGTGCAAGAAAAAATAAAGAAAAAATAAAGAAAATGGCGTCGACTGCTTCTTTTATACCCCTGACGACCTGACGTCAGGGAATGGGCGACAGCAGCTGACGTAGGACCCAAGACTTTGTAATTCAGGCCGGCTGAGGGCAACCTGCCAGGAGGATTACCCAAATGTAATGACTGCAATAGTGAATACACTCTAACATCTACATTTATGGTAAGTGTACACAACTGTACTTTCTTCACATGCGATACATGGATCCAGGTGGGAAGGTCTTCACAACAGATTGCAGTAGCAGTTGTTCCCTCCCTCCAACACCTTTATTGAATTATCACTTGTGACATAGACAAATTTAAATTTGTATAAAAGTATTCAGACCATATTAACATAAACATTATACTTCACATATAATATAGTATAACCTAAGCAACATTATGCAAGTTATTCAATTCCTGCCCTTTTTTAAACAAGAAACATCTTTATTAAACAATCACTACATAGGCAATTATACATTTATATAAATGAAAACACACCATACCGACACAATCCTAGTTGCAGGCAGTTTGTATCACAAATCATACTGACACACACCGCACACAGTTTTAAACATAATACATCACTCATCTACCCAACTTTTTCACTCAAAATATTACATAGCTCATTTAAGTCCTACCGTCTTTTAAATCTCATTCCTCCCCTGTATGCATTTTTCCCACAATTTTCATTGTTTCCTATGTAGTTTGTTCCTACCCTTTTCTAAAGATCTCAATTCCAGTTGTTTTGACTCTGTTACTGTATTCACTACTTCCAGTATGGTTGTTTAGATTTTGATTTCCATTTTCTATTAAGTGCTTTTTTGGCAGCCACCATTGTTAGACACAGCAAGGCCTTGCCATATCTAGGCATTTCTGACCCTGTATCATAGCTCAGAAGAATCATCTCCCTCATCAAACTAATCTGCCCACCCAGCATCTCCGACACTACATCCCACAGGGAATGCCTGAAGTTCGCCAACTCACCATATTCCCAGAAAGTATGTTCCCAATTACCTCTTTCTTTCCCTTCACACCTCCAACATTTACTGTCTGCTTGAGGAGAATTTCTCTGGAGTCTACTTATATAAAAATATCTATGTAAACATTCTCAGGCAAAAATCCTTAATCTTCTAGATTTTGTTGCATATTTGGGAGACATACATATATCCTCCCATCATTTCTTTGTGAATTGCTTATCCAATCTCTTCCCAATCCTTTATAACCTCCTCTGATTGATCTTATAGTTATAATGCAGTATTTTATATGCTATACTAATTGTTCCTTTTTTATTGGCAGCTTCTTTTCTAAATTCTTTTAAAAACTCTACCAGAGCTAGTCTTTTGTTTAGGACCCCCCCCACCCAATTTATTTCTGTTTGCCTATACTCTGATATCAATCCCTGATGGTGAAGGCAGTCTCTAACCTGCAGTCCAAATAAATTATTGATGTTTTCCCATTCTGTCATCTTTCCCTCTCTAGTTACTTGTTCCCAATACCTTGGTTCCTTTGCCAGTTTTCTCCAGTAAATTCTAGCCCCCTCTTGCCTATTGTCTATATCCCTAATTCTAGTCATCCTTATTGGCAGCATCTCCTTTCTCCATTCTAATGTTGCCTTTAGTTCTTGGAATACTTTCTGCTATTTTATGGATATAATTTTTTATTTATTTATTTTATTTAACATTTGTTGACCGGGAATGTCCGACTAGGTTCCACAGAGCCTGTTTTCAGCGGAGGCCCGGGCAGAAATGCTCCAGATGCATTATATATGCATAATATTCTGTATGATTATTGTTCTCCTTAAAGACCTGCATCCAAAATCCCAGTCTCTCCTTGTTTGAGCTTCCCGGCCCCCGTTTCATCATCATCTCTTTCCACTTTGAATTATACTTCCCTGCTTGTGCTGTGTATATGAGTCTTAACTGTGTAGCTCTGAAATAGCCCATCAAGTTGTGTAATCCCAATCTGCCCTGTTCTACTGGAGGAATCAGCTTATTCTCCTTGACACATGCCATCTCCCCCTCCCAGATAAAGTCCTTCAGCTATTTATTAATTGTTATCCACAACTTCTCCTTTGGTTGATAAAAATATACCTGACCTGTGTATAAGACTAAAGGGACTAAAAACATTTTATCTGCTCATGTCTTGCTATCCATATAACAAAGATTCCATTTTCTCAGTTTTTGTATCGTCTTTTGTTTAGCCTTTTCCCACATATCCTTCGCTGCCACACTAGAATAATTTTTAATCCATAGTCCTAAATACTTTTATCATGTCCCCATAAATATCAATATTCCTGAACCAGTTCATGTGTGGGTGGATAATTTACTGCTGTTGCCTTTGTTTTAGATTTATTCATTTTGTATCCCAAAAAATCTGAAATTCTTAAAATGTTCTACAGTACTGTAATGTCTTTTTCTTGTTTTGTCAGGTGTAAAATAATATAATCTACAAATAAAGCCAGCTTTTCTTGACTACCATACCATTTATATCCTTGAATTTGAGTCTCTTATTTTCTTTGCCAGTGGTTCTAAATATAATGCAAATAAAGGGGAACGAAGACACTCTTGCCTTGTTACTCTGGTCATGCAAAAATTATCAGAGAGGACCCCACCCACTTTCATTTTCACCTCCGATCCCTCATATGTCCTAATCAGCCTTATATTTTTTTCAGGAAATGCAAATGCTTCCATTGCCCTGCTCATAAAGTTCCAACTTACTCTGTCAAATGCTTTCTCTCTATCAGGACCCACCAACAACAATGGTATTTTCTTACATTCTGTTTCCCAGTGGATCACCAATGTTCTGTTAATATCAGATGTTTGCCTCCCCTCCACAAAACCACATTGATCCATATCTATTAGTTTTGGCATTACATCTGCCATTCCATTCTTTTAGCCATTATAGACATTAACACTTTATAATCATGGTTTAGTATTGAAATGAGACTGATTGCAGTAGCATTTGTGAGCAAAACCGAATTTGTGTGTCTTGAGAGTGTACCTTAATGTAGGAAAAGAATCTCCAGGCTGCAATTCATGACCTTCCCGTTTTGTACATCATTGTAAGACATATTTGTGTTAATTTTGCAAGAAAGAAGTGACAAAGATTTGCAGTACAAGAAAATTGGTTCATCTTTTGTGTAATTCCAGATTCTTGGGAAAGTGTGTAAGAAGCATACTGAATAAAACTAGGTATAAAGCTTCTGGCTACTTAAGACCAGTCTCCTCACAGATTTTAGTGAAATGGAGTTTGATTAGCCTTTTCCATAGTTCCTAAAGTTTATGGTCTGTAAGAGCAATGAAGCTACAATTTGATATTTCGAATTTTGCAAACCTCCTCCATTACTTGACTAGTAAAGTGAGTACCCTGATCTCATTGAATGCAGCAAGGGACCCCAAATCTTGGAATCAATTATGTTAGTAATTTCTTAGCTACTGTCCATGAATCATTTTTCACACAGGGATATGTCTCTACCCATCCAGTAAAAGTGTTAACAATTACTAATGAATATTTACATTTCTGTGCTTGAAGTTCAGTAAAGTCCCTTTGTAAAAAGCAAAATGACCCCAAGTTCTTTTCATTGTTTGAATGGGTACTGTTACAGGTTTAGACACCTGTATGTTTTAAGCAGGTTACACAAGTGTTTACAAAATGTTGAGCAATTTTTGAAAGATGAAGACCATAGCTGTCATTGGAAATCATTTTCAGTATTTTTACCCAAATGAAAAGGTAAATGGTAGGCTTTGACCAAATGAGTTAAGAAAATATGTCTGGCTACAGCTGCATGTCAGGTGGTGCCACAAGGGGTCCAGAGACTTGACTGCAGCCATCATTTATCCACATCATTCTTTGAGTCCTGTGTCTGATTCTGAAAAGATAACACCTCCTGCAAGGAAATATTTTTGTTGGTTTTAACTGCTGCAAAAATAAAGCACAATCAGAGTAAATCAGTGCTGCTTGTCTTGCCGCCATATAGGAAAAAATATTTCTCTTAGTTCTAAATGAATTGTCATTTTTATGTGCAGCACGTTTAACAGTAGTTTCCCTCTGTAATAGTAAGGCAGCTAATGAATCATTACCAAAAACAACATTTTTAAAAAATGTTCCTGCTGAAATCAACCTTGTTCTTTCCAAAGTGTCCCAAAATCTTGAACTACTCCATAAGCATAATGTGAGGCTGTGAAAATTGTCATTGATTTATCTTTGCCAGCCTTATAGGCTTCTGTAATAGCTACACGTTTGGCTATTTAATCAGGCACATTTCCATTTAATTGTCCAGTTAACAAAGTTCATCTGTACAAATGGAAAAGCCTACTATGAGTTCACCATCTTATCAAACACAGGAGCCATCCACGAAAAGGGTAAGGAACTAGATTCTGCAATGGAACATCTTTTAAAACTAACCTAAGAGGAAGTACGTTGTTAACTGCACACTTGTGAGGTTCTCCTTTGTCCGCTGTAGGGATTAAAGAAACAGGGTTAAGTGGTGGACATCCAAGGGATATTAAGTTAAGACTACTCATATTTAGACATTTGTGCATTAGGTAAGTGTTGCATTTTTGTCTTTATTAACAATGCCTGTATGGAATGTGGAAATGCCACACAAGTCTCATCGCCAACAGTTAGAACAACCGTCATTTCCACTAAGCACATTGTTGTAGCTACTGCCCTAAGGAAACAGAAGGGCTGCTACTACAGGGTCCTGATAAGTATTGAAATAAGCAGTGGGTCTGTAACCCTCATTTCTATGTTATGCTAATAATCCTAATGCTACTTTATTTCTTTCACTACAGAACAAGAAATGTCTATTAGAATAGTTTAGTAACCCAAGTGCAAGAGGGTTTGAGTAATATTTTCAGTTCTACAAAAGCTCGTTTATAACAGTCCTGTCAAAATTCAGGGCTGTCTTTCTTTAGTAATTCTAATAAAGGTTTCACTATGTATACATTGTTAGAAATCCATTCTTGTCCATAACCTGTTTACGCCAGGAAGGCTTGCAACTGTTTTAATGTAATAGGGCATGGTGCTGTTTGTATCACAGCAGTACCTGAAGGCAAAATCCGTCTAGCACCTTTTGAAATAAGATGTCCCAAGTGTTGAATCTGCAGAATCCATAACTTTTAGTTTGTTCTTGATAATCATAAATCCTAACTCTGATAACTTTGTCAAAAGGAAAATAGTATCTTCTTTGCAGTCACTTGGGGGGTTTTTGAAGCTAAAAACAAATCATCTGCATATTGAACTGGAGTAGACCCATATGGAAATTTAATCTTGCCCAGCTGTGTTTTTTTCATTTCTCTAGAGAAAAAGGTGGTTCGTTTCCACATATCCCTGTGGTAATCTAGTCCAAGTATACTGTTGCCCTCTATATGAAAATGTTAACAGATATTGGTTGTCTGAATGTATAGGGACAGAAAAGAAGATGAAATGTGTCACTGAGAATGTTGTGCTTTCTGATGATATAGAACTCAGTATTGTTGCAGAATTAGGGTTACCGGAAATGTTGGTACAACTACTACATTCACTGCTCATATATCTTGTACAAGTCTGTCTTTTCCTAGTTTCATAATGGCAAAATAGCAGTGTTACAAGGACTAAGTTTGGACAGTGATACATTCTTGCAACAAGGCAAAAATAATGAGGTTTGATTCCTTTTTCCACTTTTCTTGACAAAGGAAACTGAACTACCATAGGCAGACACACAGGGCTTCATTGTTGTATGCACAGGTTCTGCTTCTTTTATAAGCCTTACCTCATTTTCATGGGTAGTTCAAAGGTATGGAGGAACTACTTTTAATTTTTTCCAAGTCTACATTTTCTGTATCATTCTGATGTTAAAATAGTGAAGAAGATATCCTTATCTGTAAGCATGTTATTTGAGTACAACTCTGAAGGTTCTCTGAGAATATATAGAAATATACCATTTGGTGTACAATAAGCGGTGCATCACAATTTACATAATAAATCTCTACCCAATAGATTTAAAGGGACAAAATTTTCTACAGTAAACATAAGCTGTTTTTTAGTAGACTGATTTGAATGGCAACAGGTTTTGTTTCTGGGTGGTCTAAAGGGACTCCGGACACTCCCACGCCCCAAATTGTTTGAAAAGGTAAAGATGATGTTCATCGTGCATACAGCTGCAGTCATCACACTTGGGTTATCCTGCCATCAGGCGGGCCCTCGGTCGGCCGAATTCCAAAGTCTAGGTCCGGCGTCAGTTGTCGTCGCTTCTTCCCTGACGTCAGTGCGGCAGGGGTATAAAAGAGGCAGCCGACACCATTTTCTTCAGTCTTTCTTGCCGCGCGGTGCCCGAAGCAGAAGCAGTTCGCAAGTGCCGGTCGGCCAGCTGCTGAGATTTACGAACAGTATTTCAGCCGAAGTCTTCTTTAAAGCTAAGTACCCTGTTGGGGAAACTTTTCTTGCCTCAGACCGATGTCAGACAAAGTTAATAATTGCATTTCTTGTGGGAAGCAAATACCGCATAAGGATTTTCACTCTTACTGTATACCTTGCTTAGGGCCAGACCACGACGTCTCGGCCTGCCGTTTTTGTGCTAGGTTTAACAAGCGCACTATTAAGCGCTGGGCGGAGTTCGCCCTTCATTATTTTGGCAACAAATTTAATTATATCATGTCTTCGGATGCACCAACGCCA
This sequence comes from Protopterus annectens, assembly GCF_019279795.1. Classification (NCBI taxonomy): domain Eukaryota; kingdom Metazoa; phylum Chordata; order Ceratodontiformes; family Protopteridae; genus Protopterus; species Protopterus annectens. The sequence goes on from NC_056737.1 coordinate 272,139,233, forward strand.
GTTTTAGGCAAAAGATGCAAGGATAACGATAGACATCCGAGGCCTGCACCGAGTACTGAGATCACGCTTAGGCTGACTACCAGTCGTCCGGTTCTCAGCGAGGTGCCTACGCAGCCCCTGACTACCGATGAAACTATTTTACCGGCGACTTCAGTACCCGAGGCTGCAGGATCCTCGGTCTCCATTCCCACTGCAGATACCAACGCCACTCTTGGCGGGGAAACCGAAATTTTAGCGAGGCCTGCCATTACTGAAGGCGTTTTCAGGCCTACCACCTCCTCTATTAAATCATTCACTAAGTCTAAAGCTGCAATGAAAATTAAAAAAACAAGGTCCTCAGACCCCCTCTCAAGGCCCCATGCATAAAAAACAGATGCTTAAAATGGCTGAGGATTTGATTACTCTCATCAGGGGTTCTCAACCCCCCTCAGACAAAAGACCCAGGTTGGAGGAAGACTACCCTTCCTCAGACCAGGCTTCTATTACTTCAGACCATTCTGAGGACCAGGATTACACCTGTTCCCCATTTGAAGAGACTGATGCTGAGGAGTCTATTCCCTCGGCCCCCCCCCCTGAGGACTACTCTTTTGGGGAAACCCTGCATACATTGAGAGAGCACTTCCACTGGGAAGGCCAAGATTACTCAGATTCCAAGAAAAGGCTCAGGGAATTTCTACTACTTCCCCCAACATAGGCCCCTGGCTATTCCTCCTGTCTTAGATATTTTGGATGATGTGTACGCAGAAGCCAGTCTTAATCCAGACTCTTTACCTCCAGCCCCTGTTAAACCAGACAGATATTACCGGGTTCCTGATTCTCACCAGTTCCTTTATAAAAGCCATACTGCTGACCCAGAAACAATTTCACAGGGTCCCAAGGGGATTAAGGCCTCTACTGCTAAAAACCCTTTGCCTTCAGAGAGAGATTCCAGAGCATTAGAAAGGTGGGGGGAAAAAGGTGTATACATCAGCCACTTTAACCATGAGGGCATTAAACTGTCAATTTTATATGTTAAAATACCAACAGTTCTTGCTGTCACAGCTGAAAGGCAAAATGACACAAACAGAACAACCAGACTTGCAGGATTTGTTGCATGGAACAGAACAAGTAGGGAAACATACCTTGCAGTGTGGCTTTGATGCTTTAGAGGCCTCATGCAGAGCTGCTGTTACGGGGTCTGTCATACGTAGACATGCTTGGCTCAAAGAGCAAACCTTACCAGATCATGTCAAAGCAAAGTTATTAGATGCACCACTACAAAAAGATGTATTGTTCGGTGTTAAAGCTGAGGAGGTACTAAAGAAAATCGAGGAAAAAGCTAAATCTATGCAAACAGTTAAAGATTTCTTGCAGGTGCAGCCTCCACGCTTCAGCAGAAACTGGCCTTCAAAAAATTGGTCCTTTCCAGCCACGGACAGACCCCAAAGGGGCAGATACAGACGCCCAAGAGGTAGAGGACAACCTCAAGGATCTTACAGAGCTAGACAGTGGCAAACACCAGCCCCCAGAGGTGGAGAAGATAGACCACAGTCATTTATAAAACAGATGCAATGACTTTAACCTATGCCTGCCAAACAAAGATATAATGGCAGCACCTTTGGGCGGAAAACTGGCCTTATTTTCAAAAAACTGGCACATTGTTACACAGGACAAATGGATTCTGGATATTAGACAGAGGCTACAGGTTCCACTTTCACACCCTTCCAAAAATGAGAGGCATGCCAAACCTGCCACAAAATCAATGGGCAGAGGCACAAAGGCAAATTTCCGCTCTCATGGATATGAAAGCAATTCAAGAGGTACCTGCAAAATAACAAGGTCAAGGTTTTTATTCAAGACTATTTCTGGTACCAAGGAAGGACAAAGATTGAAGACCCATCTTAGACCTATCTATTCTAAACACATACCTAGAGGTACCAAAATTCAAGATGCTCACATTACAGCAGCTTCTTCCCATGCTGGGCAAGGAGTCTTGGCTGGTAACTTTGGACCTCAAGGAGGCATACCTGCATGTCCCTATCAGACAAGATTGCAGAAGATACCTCAGATTTCTTGCAGGTTCAACCCAGTACCAATTCTCTCTGCATTGCCCTTTGGCTTATCTTCTGTGCCCAGAGTGTTTACGAAATGCCTGGCATCAGTAATTGCCTTCTGCAGACAACGAGGAATCCAAATCTACCCATATCTGGACGACTGCCTGATCCAAGCAGACAGAAAAGACCTTCTATTGCAACATCTGGCTTTTGTAATAAAACTGTTAAACTGCCTGGGGTACACAGTCAACAAAAAGAAATCAAAACTAATACCTTCTCAACAGATAATTTTCGTGGGTGCCAGCTTAAATACAACAACCCAGATGGCCTACCTCACGCCAGACAAACAAGGGCAACTGTCTCAATACTACAACAAAATGGCAACTTTAACCAGGCTAACTGCAAGGAAAATCCTGCAGGCTTTGGGGTTCATGGCATCTTGCATCCTACTAATACCATTTGCAAAGCTGCATATGAGGAAACTTCAATGGTACCTAAAAAACTTATGGTCTCAGCACAGCCACAACTTGGAAACAATTATACCACTCATTCCATGCCTTCAAAAGGAATTTTTGTGGTGGGCTCAAGCATGCCAAAGAAACACAGGTCTTCCTTTCTGTTTACCACAAGCAACTCAAATCATCACAACAGACACCTCAGACTACGCCTGGGGAGCACACATGGCAGGTCAGTGTATTCAGGGAAAATGGTCCCAAAAAGAGATGCCACCTACACATCAACCAAAAGGAGATGCTAGCCGTGCAAAATGCTCTTATGACCTTCAAAGACCTACTGCATCCAGGCCAGCTATTAATAAGGACAGACAACACCACAGTCATGTGGTACATAAACAAACAGGGGGGAACGCATTCATACCCCCTGTGCAAGCAAGCCATGACCCTGTGGAACACAGCACTGGAATTACAAATTCAACTACAGGCACAATTCCTGCCAGGGAAGGAAAACACACTGGCAGACAACTTAAGCAGAAATATGACAGACCCACACGAATGGAAGTTGCATCCTCAAGTCTTCTCAAAGATAACTCAGGCATGGGGACAGCCAGACATAGATCTATTTGCTACCCACAGAAATTACCAGTTGGAAAAATTCTGCTCAAGGGCCTATCATCCACAGGCCTGGAAAGTGGACGCACTCTCTTTCAATTGGACAACATTGACAGTCTATGCCTTCCCGCCTCTACCTCTACTGGCCAAAGTCCTATTAAAAGCCAGAGCAGAGAGGCCACAAATGATTCTCATTGCTCCAGACTGGCCACAACAGCACTGGTATCCTCTCCTAAAGAGCCTGTCACACTCACCACCTTGGATCCTTCCTCAAGTTCCTCTTCTGTTGTCCCAGCACAACTACAAGACCCTTCACAGCCAGCTCAGAACTCTAAATCTAGCTGCATGGAGAATACCTTAATTTACCAACAAACTCTCCTCTCCAAGGAGGTACAGGATGTCATCTTGGAGGCCAGGTGACCCTCTACTAGAAAAACCTACTCCGCCAAATGGAAACGATTTTGTTCCTGGAATCGAGCAAAGGGTCAGAATCCTTGGGTAATAAATATACCTCAGATTTTACAGTACCTAACTGAGATGTTAAACAGTGGCCTCTCCTTCTCTTCCATCAAGATCCACGCTTCAGCCATTTCAGCACAATACAATACGGATCCTTCTTTATTCTCACATCCTCTATTAAGGCAGTTCCTCAGAGGGGCAAAAAATATAAAACCCCCACGGAAACCACCAGCTCCAGCTTGGGACCTCAACTTCGTATTGGAGAAGCTGACACTGCCTCCTTTTGAGCCGGCTTCTTCAGCAGAGCTACTATACTTGTCATGAAAAACAGCCTTCCTTCTGGCTATTACCTCAGCACGCAGGGTTTCGGAGCTACAGGCCCTCATGGCTGTGCAACCATTCATCATTTTCCATCAGGACAGGGTCTCCTTACGAACCAACCCTACCTTCATGCCAAAGGTAGTATCCAGTGTGGCTTTGAATCAGACTATTCATTTACCTACCTTTTATCCAAATCCACAGAACAAAGGAGAGAGGCTACTACATTCCTTGGACATTCACAGGCAACTTCGTTATTACTTGGACAGAACAAAGTCATTCCGAAAATCTGAGCAGCTCTTTGTGTCCTATGCTACAGGTGCTCAAGGAAAGGCTATTTCCAAACAGACTATTTCAAAATGGATAGCCCACTGCATACGCTTTTGTTATTCATTTCATGGAAAATCAGTGCCTGTATACATCAGATCCCACTCCACCAGGGCTACAGCTACCTCAGCAGCTTTCCTCAGGGGGGTCCCTATCAAGGACATTTTGGAAGCAGCTACTTGGAGTTCAGTGCACACTTTCTCCAAGCACTACCACCTTCCACTATACTCAAAATCTAGAGCGGGCTTTGCCACAGCAGTCCTGCAGGGCATTCTAGCCCCTCCTAATTCCGCTTAATACCAGCCACCCTTGCTTAGCTTTGGGATTCTACCCAAGTGTGATGACTGCAGCTGTATGCACGATTAACATAGTACAGTTTTGTACCTACCATAAATGTAGATGTTCGAGTGCGCATACAGTTGCAGTCCAGGTTTACCCTCCCTCCATCCCCTCTTAGGACAGGGCTTATGACAAACACCTTTAACATACAACCTATTTGGGGTATTCCTTTATGGTGTATTTGCTTGCAACTACTATTTTGATTTATCTACTTATGTATGTTTGCATGACATCATGTTTTGCCTTCCTTTCTGGGGGCACCTGACATCTGGGGCAAGAAAAACTGAAGAAAATGGCGTTGGCTGCCTTTTTTATACCCCTGCCGCACTGACGTCAGGGAAGAAGCGATGACAACCGACGCCGGACCTAGACTTTGGAATTTGGCCGACCGAGGGCCCGCCTGACGGTAGGATAACCCAAGTGTGATGACTGCAGCTGTATGCGCACTCGAACATCTACATTTATGGTAGGTACAAAACTGTACTTTCAGCATATGTTGAAGTAATCATAGAACTGGTAGCTCCTGTATTAACGAGAAATGGGGTAGATACATTTTGTACTATAATATCCACAATATTGGTCAGTCGGTACAAAGAGAAATATCTGTGGTTCTTGTTCATTGCTGTCCTAATGTTTTTTTCTGCCACACTGGTAGCTGCCAAACACTTTTCCGTACTGGATGATTTGTTTGCTGTACAGACGGAGGTACTTATTTCACCAATCTCCAGATTGACAATTAAAGTAAGTTCTTAGACATAGTACACCTTGTGCTAGTGCAGGATGATAATATTTTTGCTGATGTTCTCTTAGAGTTTGTGTTTGGAAAAATCTAAATCTACCTATTGCCCCATGATTTCTTCTTCCGCTTCCCCCATATGTCTGTATCAGACTGTTGGAGCTGAATGTCAACTTTTTTTTCCTCTTTTTCCCTTTCTTCCCTAAGTATTCTGTCTGCTGCGTATTGTGCTTGGTTCACAATTTCTTGAATATCCATACATGGCCATTTGAAGCAAACCTTTTTATTATGCTCTTGTATGGGAGGTACCAAACATTCTACAAAAGCTGCCGACAGCCCACTTGGCTGCCACACCTTCTGAAGGTCCTGGATGCCCATAAAAGCATAAGAGATGCACCTGTTCATCTGCTGCAAATGAACATCAATAGATTAATTTTCCTTTTTCACAGTAGCTTTACTTCTTGCCCAGTTAGGGGTTGGGTGCATGCTTTGTTAATAGTTTTTAGTAAGTTATTCCTTGTAGCCAGAAATCCATCGTTTTTTTGTTTTGGGATGTTATTGCTTGTATTGGACTAGAGGCTTATAAATCTGCAATAGTTGGGTTTTGCAGTTGTACTTGCCCTTCTAAGATCTTTGCATATTTAACCATAGCCAGATTTAGGCACCAGCGAACCCTGCGGTCACTGGGGGCCCCCAGTTCTGCAGGGGCCCCAACTACAGCAAGTTATCTTATCCTGATATTTTGCAAATTGTCTGTCAAACCAACAAATGCTACTACAACAATCCTGTAAACTTAATAAACCAGGTGGGTAATAACTCTTATTTATATTTCCCTTAAAATTCAAAGATATTTTTGGTTATAGTAAGTGTTTTATCAAGCAACAGGCATCACAATTCTATTAAATATTTTAACACTGACAATGTGCTTCTAACTTAGTTAAACCCTGCTGTTGGATATTTTCTCCACTATAACTACATAGCCAGCTTTAGTTTCCTGGAATACTCATGCCCGAAGGGGTCCCCCCTTAATCTCCTTGACAGTGTGGGGTTCCCACAAAGGTTGCTGCTGGTTGGAGAAAAATGAAGAATAAAAACAGTATATTAATTTCCTGATTATGCTGTTTAACCTCAACAGAGCTGTGATATGACCCTTTTAGGATAAAGCTGATAATGAACATGAACAAGTTGAGCACTAGAGAGATCAGCAGCCCAGAGTGACTTATCTCATTGCAAACTTTGGAGTTTAAGAAGAGCTGATGCTTCCCATCATCAAGGATGGTTTTCTCTTTCAGAGAGTTTTACAAATACTTGCAGAACCCCAGATACTACAACTCTCAAATTCTTTGTTTATGAATTCAGTGCAGTGCCAAAAATAATAGCAGAATAAAGGCTCAGAATCAGGAACACATTTTAAATATTACTCCAGTTCACATAAAACATTACTAGAATAACACCTTTTTCATCAACATGTATTTCTGGGCAATAAGAATGAAACTTCAGTGTCTGGATTTATTGACTGATTGTAATCCTGTATGATTTACCAGCAAATCAAACTTTTTATGAAGGACAAAGCAAAGTTATGAGCAAAATCAGCTAAGGTCTGTGAAGTCAGGGACAGTGACAGGTATGCATTACTCCTCAATGAGGTACATAAAAGTGACTTATCCATGCTGCTGTCTGATGAGTGCTACACATCATTCACTGATCTGGTGTGACAATACAAGTGTTACACAATTTATTGCTGTTTGCATTTGCTGAAATAAGTACAAAATTAGTACTGCTATGGCGTATGCCTACGTGCATGGTATGGGGAACCCTTGAAGGGGGTCGGGCTGGATCTTAGGTTAGGACTGTAGTGTGTGTGTGTGTGTGTGTGTGTGTTTAGGTGTTGAAACAGCCTAGGGCATCCTTCAACAAAAGTCCAGACCTCCCGCACATAGAGTTGCTGTAATGCATCATTGTTGCTACTAAATACCAGTAACTGTATGTGTCCCTTTGTGAGATGGGTCAACATAGTGTGGTACACAGGCATGTTGTAATGTAGCAGCATTGCAGGTACAGGTCTGTCTGTGGGTACTACTCCTAAAAGTTTGCAGCGTGAACTAAAAGGTTGCTTACGAGGGGTGGTAGTAACAGGGTGATACTTACACTGGAAGTGCCTAGGGGGCCACCAGTTTGACATTTGCTGGGGGCCCCCAAAATGCTAACACTGGCCCTGTTTAACTGATTGTGTCCAAACAGGAGGGAGAGAATCTACAATATTTTGAAAATCCACTGCAAGATAATGGATGTATTAACCATTCTGGTAAGTTCAGCCTTGCTGCCTCAAGTTACTGCTGCATTTGGTACTTCTCGCAATGGGTACATTTGTGTAGGAAGTATATCCAAATCAGTGGAAGAATCTATCCGTTTCTTCCTCTTTATTTTGTTTGGTAGGGGATTTCCACTGAAATCCTTTCCCATCTATAACAATCAGAAACTGGGTAGTGATTTGCTTAATCTTTTTTGTGCGTTATCTTTTAGTGAAGAACTTTTATTGGGCAATCTTTTTAATTTTCCCACACACTTGGTACTAGTTCTGCACTTATTTTTATGATAAATTTTAGCTATTTGCATTAACATTTGATCTGATGGTGTTACTGTTGATTGATTATGTCATTATGAACTGATCCAACAGGACGAGTAGAAGTGCTTGGAGGTAACTTGGGCTATAGGTATATCTGGGGAACTGGTAGTTTCTGCCACATTTACCTCTACCCGCCCTCTTGAAAATGAGAACTGTCAGTGTCTTCATGTACAAGCATTTCAGAGGTAGGGAGAGTACTGAAGGTAATGGAGGCCTGTCATCATCTGGTGATTTTGGCAGTTTGATTTAGAACTTCTCATTGCCTTAATGGATGAATTGCCCAGGAATGGTATTTCTCATCTGTGCATTTTTGTAATGAGCTTACAACAGTTTCCTGCAGCTGTGACTTGAACCTAACTGAATTTTAGTTAAAACTTTTAACTGCAGATTCCTTTTCCTTTTTTTTAGCTTCTGTTGCCATTCATTAAAAGCTGCCCAACAGGAGACTGGTACCTTATTACCAGTTTGTTTTATAGATTTTCTTACCAAAAGTACCCTTTTCCAAAAAGAGTGAAGTACTACCATTTTTATTGAGCTTCAACCATTTTACTAAGTAACTACAGCTCTCCCCTCCGTATTTATTAAATATATACCTGCCTTAAGTCCCATACTCTGGCTCTTTTAAAATCCTTGGACTGACACCCATTATAAAAACCCACTCTCATATCAAAGGAATAGATAGGCAGATATACTTAAAAATTCACGTTCATCCTCAATTAAAGAATCTTCTTTGTTCCATTTCTTTATAGTCAATTAAAAACCTGCTCTCACACTTGAGAATGCAAGGATACTATGTCCTTGTGTTTTATTGATTAGACCCCACTAGCACACAATGGAATAAACTTTATGCTGTTAGCATGGCCAATCACGCATGCGTACAATTTCCCACATGCATACATTTTACCTGCTGAAATGTAGTCAAATGTCATGGACAGGTTATTAGGAAACCTTACCTGTAGAGACCTTAAACTCTGCTGATAGTTAAAGAAATTATGTATTGGTACACCAGAAATTTGCCTTGACAGAAAACCTGTCGCAGTAGGCCCGGTGGGAATTTCTAATACAGAAACACAAAAGCTCAGAAATCCGAGTATGCCACTAGCCTGCTAAGGGTACCAACTAACTTTCACATGACACACTTCAACAAAGAATAATCTCCTTTATTGTACACACATATTGGAGAATAGGAAATTAAGGTCCTCTGTTTTTGACCACTAGAATCATACATTTTTTATACCTTTTCTGATTAGAAGCAACATTGTTGTAACAATCCTAGAACCACCACTGACTAAAAATGAACATTACAGCATTAATTCTTTCAGCTAAGATCTCCTGCCTCTTTGTTTACGACTTTCCATATTAGGCATGAGTTCCAAATTCCATGAAAGAACTTTCTACAGTTCAAATTATAGCATTTTTCATATTTAGCAGGAAGTAAATCGTTAGAAGCATACTGAAAAACGCTCAAGAATCCATGTTGAAATAAAAGCATGTTTAAAACGAAATACACGGTCTAACATTTCCCTCTCCATGCCTCACCCTTCACAGTATCATCTTGCAGATCAGCTACAGGGCTAAGAATATTATGTGTATTTATTTCAGAACTTAAGGCCATTGTTTGACCTTTGTCCTACTCCACATTTATAAGCCGTGCTGTCCGAGCTACATTGTTATACAAAGTGTCAGACAGAGGCACTGGGAACTAAGGTCGGGTGACACGATGCCAGAATAATCCTATGGGGTAGGCTTGTAAAGGCTCGTGGTCCATTAGCCTAGTACATACCTATGAACCTATGAACTTCAGCGGGTAAAGCAGGAGTAGTTGAGTATCTTTTATTTTTAAGAATTTTTTTGAAGTAGCTGGTCTAGTAATCCAGAGGGAAGTCTCTCAACTGCAGTACTGGCAACATTGGTTTGTCTAGTAAACTGGATGTCAGGAGAACTGTAAAGATGTCCTATTCCAGTGTTGCAGCATTCTATATGTGGGTTTACCCTTCTTTCTTTTGCATACGTCTGGACAGTATTCCAAAGTTTTTCAGTCCTTCAGGGTGCGTCGGGCATCTGATGTGGCTATTGGTACGTGGGCCATAAAAGTGACGTCTGCATGCACCAGCCCTCAGAACTTTTCAGCTGCCAGTCGTATGCCAGGTGTTTTTGCTACTCCCTGACATCGGATTAGAAATCAGATAAGTACCCCATTGGGGAACCTTTCAGTCCTTCTATTTTGCCTGTAGTTTGTTCATGTCATCCGGAAAGTGCAAGTTTGGCTGGCAGATTCCCCACAAAGACACCCATGATCAGTGCGTTTTTTGTTTGGGTAAAGAACAAGACCACGAGAGCTGCCCTGTTTGTCAGGTGTTCGCCCCTAAGACCTTACGTTGCCGTTTGCATGCTCTAGACCTTTACCTAGAGAACCAGCAGTTAAAGCAATTAGCATTAGGGATGGAAGGTGCTTCAGACGCCCTGACAGAACTGCCTAAGAAGAGGGCCAAATCTATGCGGCCTACCTCTTCTGCTGTGCCTCTACTCCCGTACCTCAGCCTGTGGCCAACATCTGTGGGCCCGTCGGATTCTGCCGATCCCATCCCTTCTTCTGACTCTAGGCCTTCTGCTAGCCGGACACAGCTAGGCCTCTTAAGAAGAAACAAAAGACCAAACATGTCTCTTCACTGCCTGAAAGCATGCCTGATTGGCAAGTTTTCAGCCAAAGTCTATTCAATGCCTTTATGGCTGTATGCCCTACATCAGTAGGAAGCCCTAGAATAGTCCCTCCTCTCAAGTCCTAGGCCTCGAGCCTCGGATACTGTAAGGAGAGATGAAGAGGAACTTTCTGACTCTTCCTCAGAGGATTCCCTCTCCAACACTTCACAGATCTCTTCTCCCCTGAGATATGGCTCACCAGAGGAAAAGGCCATTGAGCCTGACTCCCCAGTTGATGTAACCTTCAGGGAAATAATCTGCAGAATGAAAGACCACTTTAAGTGGGAATCCACTGAGATGACTGAGGTGCAGAAGATGTTCTATGACCTCATACAGATGGACTCTCCCTGTCCTTCTGCTGTTTCTCCTATTCTGCCGGCATTTCTGGATGCTTTTTCCTCAGCATCCCTCAACCCTGACTCCCAATCTCCAGCCCCACACAGGGCTGACAGATTGTACAAAGTTCCAGAATCGGAGAAATTTCTCATCAAGTGCCCACCAGCAGACCCAGCCACTACTTCCATCCCCACTGGCTTCCAAACTTCTACTTACTGCAACCATTCTTCCAGCTGACAAGGAGAGCAAGACAATGGGACATCTTGGATAGAAAATCTATACTTCGGCCATCCTGTCTTTCAGGGCCACAAATAACCAGACTCCCATGGGCAAGTACTCCTTAGTCCTGTTGGACAAAGCCACTAAGGAAATGGCCGACATTCCAGACTGTGCAGCCAAAGCCTCACTGTCCTCCCTCCTAGCTCTCTCCTCTCAGGTGAACATACACTCCACAAGGTACAGTTATGATGCAGCTGAAGCCTCAGCTAGGTCAGCTGCATCAGCTTCTGCTTTAAGGATATATTCTTGGCTATGTCTACAGCCCGTCCCTGATGACTTCAGGGCTAAGCTTATTGATGCCTTTTTAGATCATTCTGCCTTGTTTGGCTTCAAAATAGCTGACCTCTTCAAGTCTCTACAGCAAAAAGGCAAAGAAATGCAGGACCTCAAACACCTGCTAGTTTCGCCCATTCCTAAATTCCATAGGAACTACCCTGCCAAAACTCAATCCATTAGGAAATAATCTCACCCTATGACTCCCTCCAGGCCCAGGAGACCTCCTAGGAAACTGCCCCCTCTGGCTAGAGCTTCTCCAGCCACCAGCTAGAGGCCTCCCTTTCAAGATAGGGCAGGTAGTGTCTGACTACCTGCCAACCTTACTACCCACCCCTCCTACCCCCCTACCCCTGTCTGCCTGTCTCTCATGCTGTCTCCCAGTATGGTCCCACATTACCTCAGACAAATGGGTTCTTTCCATCATCCAGAATGGTTACTTTATGACCTGGATCACCCCCCTAGTAAGAAAGGGCACTCCTCAGCCCCCCACCAGTCAGCTTCACCTCCTGCACCTTGTACTGCAAGCTCTGTTGACTCAAGGCACCATAGAATCAGTGCCTCTGGAAACGAAAGAAAAATCATTCTACTCCAGAATTTTTTTGGTAAGCAGAAAAAGATGGACCATGGAGACCTATACTAGATCTCTTATGTCTCAACCTGTTCCTAAAGGTCCCTACCTTGAGGATGCTCACTCTGCCCTACCTCTTTCCCTTGCTCCTGCCTCAAGGGTTCATGGCAACCCTAGATATAAAACATGCTTATCTGCACATCCCAATAAAGCCCCACATTCAGGAAATACCTAAGGTATTTGGCAGGCTTATCCCATTTTCAATTCTCTGCCTTGCCCTTTGGGCTTTCCACTGCACCCAAGGTATTCACAAAATGTCTGGCTCCAGTCATCAATTATTGCAGGACAAAGGGTATCCAGATATTCTCCTACCTAGACAACCTGTTGATTCAGGCAGACAATCAGAAGACCCTCCTTCACACTCAGGTTTTTCTGTCCCACTTGCAGTCTCTAGGATTTCAGATAAATTTCTCAAAATCTCACCTGGAGCCCACACAGGACACTGTCTTCCTGGGGTACAGGATTCATACAGACCTCATGAAGGCCTTCCTGGCACAGACAAGGTGGTATCCTTGACAAACCACCTACTCTGTGTCCTCCAGGCATCAGAGTTGATAACAAGGCAGTACCTGAGACTTCTGGGTTACATGGCAGCCAGTATACCCGTGCTCCCCTTAGCAAGACTGCAAATGAGAATGCTACAGTGGTATCTTCAGTCAGTCTGGACCCAGCATTCTCATCCCCTGGAATTCAGGGTATCCCGTCTACCTTGCTTAAAACAAGAAATTCATTGGTGGCTGGTACACCTGGCCAACAATCCAGGCCTCCCTCTCTAACCACCTCCACCTGCACAGATCATGCATACAGACACTTCAGATCTGGGTATGGGGAGCAACACTAGACCAAATACGTGCAGGGTTTGTGGCCAAATGTGCACAAACTAGAGCACATTGATGTCATAGAGATGAGGCCAATTCTCCTTGCTCTGCAAGCCTTCATACTTCACCTGCAGCAAGGCCCACTCAAGGTTTTTCATGGACAACACCACTGTCTTGTGGTATCTCAGCAAACAGGGAGGGACCAAATCCTACCTCCTTTGCAGACTAGCTCTGCTGGTGTGGGAACCGGCCACCTCACAGGGGATTACCCTGCAGGCAGTTTACATCCCCTCCTTTCACAACTTCCCGGCAGATTATCTCAGCAGAACCATCACAAACCACCACAAATGGATGCTTCACAGAGATGTCTTCCTGGATCTGGCCCACCGGTGGGGTACACCTCAAATAAACCTGTTTGCCTCCTCCATCAACAGGCAACTTCCTGGCTTCTGCACCAGGACACCAGATCCCAAGGCACTGGCAACAGATGCCTTCTCAAATTCTTGGAAGGAGAAATTTCTGTATGCCCCCCCCCTCCCTTTGATTCAAAAGCTGCTGCTGAAAATTCAGCAGGACACCAAACATTTTGCTGGTGACTCCCTGCTGGCCAAGACAGCACTGGTTATCCCTTCTCCTTCATTTGTCCAAGGGCAGTCACCACAAGTTACCCACAAAAGTGAACTCATCACACAACACAAGGAAACACTGATACACCCACAATGGTAGTCTCTGCACCTCACCCTGTGGTTGATAGGATTCTGATCCCCTTCAGACATCTGTACAGAGAGGACGTGCTCAAGGTCCTGCAGGATGCCAGGAAACCTAACAAGAAAGTCTTACCGCTCAGTGGAAAAGGTTTTCCATATGGTGCCACAAAAGATGGTTGGACCTGATGGCAAACGACATCCCTCTAATCCTGTCTTACCTATATGAACTATTGCAGACAGGTCTTGCCTACTCTTCTGTAAAAGCACACTGGATCCACCCCTAGCATCCAAACTTCCTACCAAACTCTTCCTCAAAGGGGTACTTCACCCCCCAGGAAACTGTCCCCTCCTCCCTGGGAGTTTGACTGTCTACTGGAAAAACTCACCCTAGCTCCTTTTGAGCTAGCAGACAAAGCCTCCCTAAAACTTTGCACATGGAAAACTTATTGGTGGCTCTGACCTCAGCCAGGAGGGTCTGAGAGCTACAAGCTCTGATGGCTAACGCACCTTTTCTAGTCTTCCACCTTGACAGGGTTACTCTCAGAAGTAACCCCGTCCTTCATTCCCAAGGTAGTGAATGACCTATCTTTGAACTAGGCCATACAGCTGCCCACCTTTTTCCCCAACCAACCCGCAGGAGGAAAATGAGAGTACTCCATTCCCTAGATGTCCACAGACAGCTTAGGTTTTATCTCCATAAAATGAAGTCCATTCGAAAGTCTGACCAACTATTTGTCTATTTCCACCCAAGAGCCCTGGGAAAAGCAGTGACCAAACAGACCATTTCAGCTTTGTCTCCAGGGCCATTTCCTTCTGTTACATATATCATGGGAAAACCTTGCAGGGCAATATTAACAATATTAAAGCCCACTCCTGCAGAGGTATGGCCTCTTCTGGAGCCTTCTTTAAGGGGCTAGTCACCAACACAATCCTTGAAGCAGCTACTTGGTCCTCAGTGCACACATTCACCAAACATTACAAGCTGGACCATATCTCTAGGGCCAGGGTGGGGTTTGCCAGGGCTATCCTTCATGTCTTCCTGGAAACTTCAACCAGACCACCACCCCATTTACAGTGAGCTTTGGCACTCACCCACATGTAGAGTACTGCAACATTGGAATAGAAGGACATTAGGAAAGTTGTGTAAAATCTTACCATAACCATAGATGTACTTCTCTTCCATGTTGCAGTATTCTTTCCCACCCCCCTTCCCATCCTGTCTGGTTGCACTTGCTCTTGTGGGTGGCACTGGATGGGCTATGCCCTTCTAGGACTGGCTCCGAATAGGATCTTCTGATGTTCATCGTGCATACAGCTGCAGTCATAACAGATGGGTTCTCCTGCCGTCAGGCGGGTCCTCGGCCGGCCGAATTCCAAAGTCTAGGTCCGGTGTCGGTTGTCGTTGCTTCTTCCCTGACGTCAGTGCGACAGGGGTATAAAGGAATCAGCCAATGCCATTTTCTTCAGTCTTTCTTGCCGTGCGGTGCCCGAAGCAGAAGCAGTTCGCAAGTGCCGGTAGGCCAGCTCCTGAGATTACGAAAATTTGGAAACTGAAGTCTTCTTAAAAGCCAAGTACCCCGTTGGGGAAACTTTTCTTGCCTCAGACCAATGTCAGACAAAGTTAATAATTGTATTTCTTGTGGGAAGCAAATACCGCATAAGGATTTCCATTCCCTCTGTATACCTTGTTTAGGCCCAGACCACGACGTCTTGGTCTGTCGCTTTTGTGCTACATTCAACAAACGCACTATTAAGCGTCGGGCGGAGTTCGCCCAGCATTATTTTGGGAAAGCATTTAACTATAATATGTCGTCGGATATTCCGACTCCGGCTTTGTCTAAAAAACGCAAAGACAAGGACCGACACGAGGTCCGTGGCCTCTACCGACACCACGCCAAAGCTGACTACACGTGGTCCGGTTCTCAGCGAGGCGCCTACGCAGCCCCCTGACTACCGACGATACTTCTTTGACGGTGTCTCCTGTGCCCAAGGTCGCAGGCTCCTCGGCCCACACCCCGACTACAGATACCGAAGCCACTCTTGGCATTGAAACTCAGAATGTGGACAGGTCCACCTCCACTCAAGGTGTCTTCAGACCTTCCTCTTCTTTCTCCATCAAGGCTTTCACTAAGTCTAAAGCTACCATGCACTCTAAGAGACCAGCTGCACAGGGCCCATCTCCAGGTCCCATGCCTAAGAAACAGATGCTTAAAATGGCTGAGGATTTAATTACTCTTATCAGAGGTTCTCAGCCCCCACCGGACAAAAGGCCCAGAGTGGAGGAAGATTCCCCCTCCTCTGATCAGGGCTCCATTATTTCAGAGCACTCTGATGATCAGGAACATTCCTACTCCCCCTTTGAAGACTCTGATGCGGAGGAGTCCATCCCTTCTGTATCCCCCCCTGAGGATTACTCATTTGGGGAAACTTTGCATACCTTAAGGGAACACTTCCACTGGGAAGGCCAAGATTATTCAGATTCCAAGAAAAGGCTCAGGGAATTTCTCTTGCTGCCTCAGCACAGGCCTCTGGCTATACCTCCTGTCTTGGACATCTTAGATGATGTTTACTCGGAGGCCTGCCTTAACCCGGACTCTGTACCTCCAGCTCCAGTTAAGCCTGACAGGTACTACAGGGTTCCTGATTCTCACCAATTTCTATACAAAAGCCATGCTGCTGACCCAGAAACCATCTCACAGGGCCCCAAGGGAGTTAAGGCCTCCATTGCTAAAAATCCATTGCCTTCCGAGAGAGACTCCAGATCCTTAGAAAGGTGGGGAAAAAGGTATATACCTCGGCTACCTTAACCATGAGGGCCTTAAACCGTCAGTTTCATATGCTAAAATACCAACAGTTTTTGTTATCACAATTGAAGAGTAAAATGTCACAACCTGAACAACCAGACTTGAAGGAGTTGCATGATTTGATGCATAGTGCAGAACAAGTGGGCTTACAATGTGGTTTTGATGCTCTAGAGGCCTCATGCAGAGCTGCTGTTACAGGATCAGTCATACGTAGGCATGCCTGGCTCAAGGAACAAGCCTTGCCTGATCATGTCAAAGCTAAATTACTAGACGCCCCTCTTCAAAAGGATGTACTATCTGGTGCTAATGCTGAGGAGGTATTAAGAAAAATGGAGGAAAAGACTAAATCAATGCAAACTGTGAAAGATTTTCTACAAGTACAAGCCCCACGTTTTAGTAGAAATTGGCCTTCCAAAAACTGGTCCTTTCCTGCCACGGACAGACCCCAAAGAGGCAGATACAGGCGCCCGAGGGGCAGAGGACAATCCCAAGGATCATATAGAGGCAGACCATGGCAAGCACCTGCACAAAGAGGTGGTGAGGATAACTCGCAATCTTTCAGAAAGCAAACCCAATGACGTTCCCCTTTGCATGCCAACCAAGTCTCAAATGGCAGCCCCCTTAGGAGGAATGCTGGCATTATTTTCAAAAAATTGGCATATTGTTACAAAAGACAAATGGATCCTGGACATTATAATCAGAGGTTACAAATTCCATTTTCACACCCTTCCAAAAATGAGAGGCATGCCAAACCTGCCACACAATCAAAGGGCAGAGGCACAAAGACAAATTACAGATCTCATAAACATGAAAGCTATTCAAGAGGTACCTACGCACGAACAAGGTCAAGGTTTTTATTCCAGGCTATTTCTGGTACCAAGGAAGGGAAAAGACTGGAGACCTATTTTGGACCTATCCATCTTAAATACATTTCTACTCGTACCAAAATTCAAGATGCTCACTCTACAGCAACTTCTTCCCATGCTGGGCAAGGAGTCTTGGCTGGTAACATTGGACCTCAAGGAGGCATACCTGCATGTCCCAATCAGACAAAATTGCAGAAGATACCTCAGATTTCTTGCAGGTTCAACTCATTATCAATTCTCTGCATTGCCCTTTGGCTTATCTACTGCGCCCAGAGTATTCACGAAATGCCTGGCATCAGTAATTGCCTACTGCAGACTTCAAGGGATACAAATATACCCCTATTTGGACGACTGCCTGATCCAAGCGGACAGCAAGCACATTCTTCTGAATCATCTGGCTTATGTAATAAGGTTGTTGAACTCTCTGGGATACACAGTCAACAAAAAGAAATCGAGGCTAATACCCCCTCGGAAGATAATTTTCCTGTGTGCCAATTTGGACACAAACACCCAAATGGCCTACCTCACGCCAGAGAAGCAGGGGCAACTAATTCAATACTTCAGAACACTAGCAAATTGCACCAGGCTGACTGCAAGGAAAATCCTGCAGGCTCTGGGATTCATGGCATCTTGCATCTTACTAATCCCATGTGCAAAGCTGCATATGAGGAAACTACAATGGTACCTGAAAAACATATGGTCTCAACACAGCCACAGTTTGGAAACAATAATACCACTAATTCCATGTCTGCAAAAGAAATTTCTGTGGTGGGCTCAAGCATGTCAAACAAACACAGGTCTTCCATTCAGCAAGCCTCAAGCAAATCAAGTCATCACAACAGCCGCCTCGGACTACGCCTGGGCGCACATGACAGATCGGTGCATTCAGGGCAAATGGTCCCAAAAAGAAAAGCACCTTCACATCAATCAAAAGGAAATGCTAGCAGTAATAAATGCTATTATAGCTTTCAAGGACCTTCTACAACCAGGTCAACTATTGATAAGAACGGACAACACCACAGTTATGTGGTACATAAACAAACAGGGAGGCACGCATTCTTACCCCCTATGCAGACTGGCCATGTCACTTTGGAACATGGCCATGGACTTACAAATGGAACTACAAGCACAGTACTTGCCAGGCAAGGAAAACACGCTGGCAGACAACCTAAGCAGGAATATGACAGATCCACACGAATGGAAATTGCATCCAAATGTTTTTACAGAAATAATCCAAGAATGGGGAAGGCCAGACATAGATCTTTTTGCCTCCCACAAAAATCATCAATTGATAAAATTCTGCTCAAGGATTTTCCATCCAAAGGCCTGGAGAGTGGACGCTCTCTCTTTCAGTTGGACATCAATGACAGTTTATGCCTTCCCACCTCTTCCTCTGCTGCCCAAAGTTCTATTGATAACCAAAGCAGACAGACCAAAGATGATTCTCATTGCTCCGGACTGGCCAAGGCAACACTGGTACCCACTCCTGAGGAGCCCAACGCATTCCCCACCATGGACCCTGCCTCTAATGCCTCTTCTTCTGACTCAGCACAGCTTCAAAACTCTTCACAGCCAGCTAAAAACACTCAATCTAGCCGCATGGAAGATTCCTTAGCATCACAACAGGCCCTACTCTCCAAGGAAGTGCAGAATGTCATTTTGGAGGCCAGAAGGCCATCCACTAGAAAAGCTTACTCCGCAAAATGGAAACGGTTTTCTGTCTGGAATGAGAAAAAGGACCAGGATCCTAGAAAACTGAATTTACCTCAAATATTACAATATTTGGCTAAGCTGCTAAGCAGTGGACTTTCATTCTCCTCCATCAAAATCCATGCCTCAGCCATTTCTGCAGAATACAACACTGATCCACCTTTATTCTCTCACCCTCTCTTAAGATAGTTCCTCAGAGGGGCTAAGAATTTAAGACCTCCAAGGAAACAACCAATACCTGCTTGGGATCTTAATTTCATTCTGGAAAAACTGACCTTGTCTCCTTTTGAGCCAGCTGCCTCATCAGATTTGCAATATTTGTCCTGGAAGACAGCTTTCCTTCTGGCTATCACCTCAGCTCATAGAGTTTCAGAACTACAGGCTCTCATGGCTGTCCAGCCTTTTATCATCTTCCATCAGGACAGAGTTTCCTTACGAACCAACCAGTCCTTTATGCCTAAAGTGGTATCCAGGGTAGCTTTAAATTAGGCCATACATTTACCTACTTTTTATCCTAATCCTCAAAACAAAGGGGAGAGATTACTACATTCCTTGGACATCCACAGACAACTGTGTTATTATTTGGACAGAACAAAGCCTTTCAGAAAATCAGAACAGCTCTTTGTGTCCTATAAGGTAGGAGCTCAAGGAAAACCAATCTCCAAACAGACAATCTCCAAATAGATAGCCCACTGCATACGCTTTTGCTATTCCTTTCATGGCAAAACTGTACCTACAGGCATTAGGACTCATTCCACCAGGGCCATAGCCACCTCTGCAGCCTTCCTCAGAGGAGTTCCTACCAAGGATATTTTGGAAGCAGCCACTTGGAGTTCTGTGCATACCTTCTCCAAGCACTACAACCTACCATTATACTCCAAATCTAGAGCAGGCTTTGCCACTGCAGTCTTGCAGGGCATTTTGGCTCCTCCTAGTTCCACCTAGTGCCTACCACCCCTTTCTTAGCTTTGGGATTCTACCCATCTGTTATGACTGCAGCTGTATGCACGATGAACATAGTACAGTTTTGTACCTACCATAAATGTAGATGTTCGAGTGCTAATACAGCTGCATTCCAGGTTTCCCTCCCTCCTTCCCCTCTTGGGACAGGCCTATTGGCTAACACCTCCTCATACAACCTGATGGGGGTATTCATTTGTTGTATTTGCTTGCAACTACTGTTTTTTGATTATATTGCATTGCATTAGTACATGAATTTATGGATTGCCTTCCTTCTGGGGGCACCTGACATCTGGGGCAAGAAAAACTGAAGAAAATGGCGTCGGCTGGTTCCTTTATACCCCTGTCGCACTGACGTCAGGGAAGAAGCGACGACAACCGACGCTGGACCTAGACTTTGGAATTCGGCCGACCGAGGACCCGCCTGACGGCAGGAGAACCCATCTGTTATGACTACAGCTGTATTAGCACTCGAACATCTACATTTATGGTAGGTACAAAACTGTACTTTCTGAGGGCTGGTGCGTGCAGATGTCACTCTTATGGCCCCTTTACCTGCAGCTGCCCGACGCACCCTGAGGGACTGCAAAGCTTTAGAATACTGGCCGGACGTACTTGAAAGGAAGAAGGGTAAACCCGCATGTAGAATACTGCAACATGGAAGAGAGGGACATCAATGGTTATGGTAAGAGTTTACATAACTTTTCTTTTTGGAAGTATGAGCAACATTTGCTGGCAGTCCTAGTTTTAGTTGGGGAGTAAAATGCATTTTTTCTTTGTGGCATTGGCTTTAGGTGAAAAACAGGGGACTCTAATCAAAACATATAAAAATGCAGGAAATTGCTCACAACAGAATGTGTTAGTGTGTGTATATTCTGATAATGTTTTTGATGTCATTGTATAGCTTGTATAGAGTGTGAGGCTATGGGTAAATCATGGAAGCAAAAAGCTTTTACTTGCCAACATAATGGTCCAGTATTTAGGTGCTAATATCTTTTCTTGGTGTCCCCTATACCACAGTGTTTTACCTGCTGTTTGAACCCCCAGTCTTAGGGAGTACAGTATGATATTGGGTAGGTTCCTTGCTGTAGAGCTCAAGGAAGGTCTGTAGGACATAGGATAAAAAAAGTAAATAATATTTCTGACTGTTCACCAGAAGTGACATCTTGTTTTTGAGGTTAACAAGAACAGACTAACATTGCTAGGTTAAGGTGTCATTGAATTACCAAGCAAGATCAGGATTAAGCATTAGAGCCAATTTGTGTTAAATCCTTGGACAAACATCTGCTATAGAGAGCAGATCAAAATATTACTGGGTTTTAAAACATTTTCCTTCAGATAGGTTTCTCCTCGTGTGTTTTCTGCTTTGGAGTGTGCTACTTATGTCCTTGATGAGATTTGATCTTAATTTGATGTGGATTTTTGCAGCAGTGTTATAGTTGGACTTTCAATTGTACCTTTCATTGATTTTGTTTGACTTCTCCAGCAGTCATTAAATCCTCATATGATCACTTGTTACCTATTTTAGTTTTTGTTTACTTGTTTATTTAACATGTGTTAACCGGGAAAGTCCGACTTGGAACAAAGCCAATTTTCAGCAGAGGCCCGGGGAGAAATGCTCCAGATGCATGTCTTTGTAATGTGGGTGGAAACTCACATGAACACAGGGAAGACATGCAGACTCCACACAGAAGGCACCCCAGATGAGAATCGAACTGGAGAACCTCTTGCTGTGAGACGACAATGCTACCACTGCGCCGTCCACGTTTAACTTCTGAGCAGTGTTTAAGAAAATTATAACAGGTGATGTTATGTAGTCCTATCTCACCTACATTCTTACCCATGGGTTCGGAGCTGAATATCGGCACCGACTCTGCCTATTTACTAGCTCAAAAGCCTCTGATTGGCTGGGCTAAGAGGGTATCCCATAGTACACTGCTTCGCATCCCCAGATCTCGTTTGCCGCTTGTAGAGCTCGGACGTGGTCTCGCTTGGCTGTGGCCAAGTACCCTTTTTGACTTATTTCTTTTGAGAAATTGGTTGTTTTATACTTTAAAAGCTATTTTAATAGCTACTCTTGCTGTGGTAGTTGTGTTTGTGTGTTTAGTAGTGTTTTTTGTGGTGTCCCTAACCGTTCCCACGGGCTAGGCCCGTTTTAGTTAGAGGACCTAGTCCTCCCTTAGTGAGTAGTTAGTCTGTTTCTTATTGTATATTTTTTTGAGAACCGTTTAAGTTAGAGGTTCTCTCCCTGTGTTCTTGATGCTATTGTTTGTTGGTTAACAGCTTCGCTCTTCTCTGTGGTACTGTCTATGTTGTGGGCTTCCTGCCCTTTTTGGTAGTTGTTAACTGTAGTTACGCTGTGTTCTTTGCACCCGTTGGAAGTTGTTAACTCTTCGGATATGTCTAAAGATCAGAAAGAACATAAGCCTTCTGGCTTTAAAAAGTGTTCAAAGTGTGGATATAAAATGTCCATCAGGGATGAACAACGCTGTCTGTGTTTACTGTCTTGGAGCCATCCATTTACAGGAGTCATGTAGCTTTTGCCACGCCTTCAGTCCTAGGGTGCTCCAAGAGAGGAAAAACAAATGGATTTTAAAGGGACTGCTTAAACCATCTTTCGAGGAGGCTACAGATTCGGCTCTCAGCTCCCAGTCGAAATCTAAGTCCAAGAAAAGGTCTCCGGCTCCATCGGCATCTTCGGAGTCTCCGGAGAAGATTACTATATTGGATACTGCTTCCTCGGCTCCACTGTCATCAGGGCCGCAGGAGGGGTCTGTGTTAAGTGAATCAACGTCCGCTCTGATCATTCTCGAACCTATTCGGAGCTGGTCGCCGAGTGCGAGGCATGGTTCACCAGATAAGAGGTCTCAGTCTCCATCCTTTTGGATGTGGATAGGGTGGTGCAGAGGCTCCTGCAGTCACCGGTGTTGGCTAAATTGTTTTCGGCTCTGACCCAGTCGGCTTTGGAACTAATTCCTATGGTTGTTTCATCGATTCCTCCTCCGAGCACATCCTTGCTGTCAGAGCTGGTATGTTCCGCTCCGAGTGATGTTCCTGCGCCGGCTCCAATACCCCTTCTGGGTTTATCAGTGTCGACCTCTGCTCCGACCATGTCGGTTCTGTCCACAGGGTTCGAGACTCTGGTCTCCTCTGTCAGGCCCGAAGGGGATGCCTCGGGACATCTTTAGGTTCAGAGTCTCCCACTCAGTGCATCGGCTAGGGGGACTCCGGTCCCAGTCATGGCCTTGGAGGCCGGTCAGTAGTTGGACTCAGGGGGGGGGGGACCTGCATTCCTGGCCATGCGGAGCGCGCTGGCCAGGTCATCAGCTACATCACTCTGGTCGGTCATTCCATCCCCTACCACTCCGGCGAGAGCTTCTGACACACACCTATCCTTGGACAGCAGAGCGCCAGGCCCTAAGGATACCCCACGAGCGGTCCTCCACTTTCTGAAGATCCCTCAGAGCCTGTGCCTGAGGAACCTCCCAGAAAGAAATTGTGCAAGAGGAAGCACATAGACTCCCAGGATGAGTCTCTCACTTCCGATACTGACCTCGAGGAATCGGAAGGGTCCCCCAAGTCTTCCTCTGATGATGTTTCCTTCTCCAATATCCTGGAGATACTGAAACAAAGAGGAGACTGGCCTTCCAAAACCCCTTCCGAGGAGGAGTCAGTATTCCTTAAGGCTTTTGTCGCTCAACGTTATGCCTCCTGGGTGTCTCCACCCTTCGATGAACTTCTTGACCTTATTTGTCGAAGGGTGTGGGAAAACCCTGATTTTATTATGGAGCCAGTACCTCGGCACCCCAACAAATTTCTCTCCGCCCCTCACGGAAAAGAATTTCTGACAAAGGGAGTCCCGGTAGATGCCATGGTGCTGGCGGCAGCCACCCAGAAGGAAGTTGCAGTCTTCCTCTTGGGTCCATCCTCCTAACAAGGAGTCTAGGACTATGGACCGGTACGGGAAGCGTACCTTGTCTTCAGCCACCTTCACCTTAAGGTCGCTGAATTACTTATCTCATTTCACTCGGCTCCAGAGAGATCTCCTTCAGGAGTTGGGAGATACTCTTGCGGGTAACATACCTGAAGCGGTGGCTCAGACAGTCAACGCACAGGTTTCTACCCTCAACTCCATCGCAAACTCGTCCATGCGACTCATTTCGTATGTGGCCGAGGGAGCAAGTAGGGTGGCCAGCTCAGGTGTAGCCCTTAGAATGCAAGCCTGGCTGCGCCTGTGTCACTTTGCGGAGGCCTTCAAGTCTTCCTTCACTGATGCCCCTTTTGATGGTTCCTCCTTGTTTGGGACCAAAGTGAAAGACACCCTCACCAGGTGCGAGCAAGAGGGAAAGACCCTGTCTGCTGTAGGGGTCTGTTTTTCCCTCCTGTCTAGGCCTTATCCCAAGGCTCAGCGAGGGGGAAAGATGTGGTTCAAGAAATCACAAAGGTTTTTTCCTGCCGCACAAGGTGAAACCCCCTCCCGAGGCGGGGGGGTGGGGGTTATTCAGGGAGACGTCGCCCCAGAGGCAGAGGAGGCCCCTGCAATTCTGGGGACCGCGACTCTTTTCGTGGCTCCCCATACTCTAATTCCTAAGGGTGTGCCCAACTGTGCTTATCCGGAGCCAGTTGGGGGTCAAATTTCCTTGTATCCGGAAGCTTGGGAAAACATCACCCAAGACCGATGGGTATTAAGGATAATTTCCGGAGGTTACACCATTCCATTCTCTTCAGTACCCCCTCCCATCAGAAAAATCCCAGACGTTTCACCCAGTCAAAGGGATCAAGCAGCCTCAGAGATATTTCAGCTGCTTAGAAAAAGGAGTCATCCAACCAGTCCCCTCAGACCAGATCAGATTAGGGACTTAAGATTCTTTTTGGTGCCGAAAAGTACAGGGGACCTGAGACCCATACTAGATCTCAGTCAACTCCACCATTACGTACACAAGTCCAAATTCCATATGGTCACCCTACAATCTATTCTCCCATTGTTGGGAAAGGAAGTATGGATGTGCTCCATCGACCTGAAGGATGCTTACTACCATATCAAAATGGACAGGGCATCCAGGTGTCATCTATGCTTCCGGCTGGGAGCCAGACATTTCCAGTTTCGAGCCCTGCCCTTTGGTCTCACCACAGCCCCCAGGGTGTTCACCAAGTGTATGGCAGTGGTGACAGCTCACTTGAGACGTCAAGGATTCCCGGTGTTTCCGTACCTGGATGACTGGCTCCTCACCGCCCTTACCAGGCATCTACTAATTCAGACCAGGGACACTACCATCAGTCTATGTCACCAATTAGGCATTACGATAAACTGGAAAAAAATCTGCCTTGTTGCCCTTACAGCGTGTCACCTTTATAGGAGCAGAGTTGGACACCATTCGAATGCGAGCGTTCCTACCACAAGAAAGAATCACAGGGTTGCAACAACAAATTCTCACGCTGATGCCTCTGAGACATGCGAAGGCAAGACTGATTCCTCAACTCCTAGGGACCATGGCAGCTACTATCATGTTAGTCCCGTTAGCGAGATTACACATGAGAATTCTTCAATGGCTTCTCTTTGTCCAATGGTCTCTCCAAAGACTTCGGCTATCCCATCCAGTCCTAATCACAGACAAATGCAAGCAGGACCTCCATTGGTGGCTGTGCACCAACAACTTGAACGTAGGAAAACCCTTTGTTCCACCTGTCCCTGTGGCCACAGTGACCATGGACGCCTCCCAGATAGGGTGTGGGGGGGGGGCATTATCTCGGTGGGATGGTCCAAGGCACGTGGCAGGCGCACGAGATACATTTGCACATAAACGTCCTAGAGATGAGAGCAGTGCTTCTTGCGTTGCAGGCACTTAAAGAAGTCCTCCCTCTAGGGACTATTGCAATACACTCAGACAATATGTCAGTAGTGTGGTATCTCAACAAGCAAGGAGGAACCCGATCTTATCCACTATGCAGGGAGGCCATGCGCGTGTGGCATTGGGCAATAGCTTCCCAACGGTTTCTAATGGCAACGCACATCCCAGGGAAGACCAATGTGATAGCGGACAAGCTAAGCAGGGCGATTCTTATGCCCTACAAGTGGTCCCTGAATCGCCTGGTGGCAGAGCAAATCTTCAGCAGATGGGGTCAACCTTGCTGTGTCCTTTTTGCCAGCCCTCTCAATGCGAAATGCAGCAACTACTTTTTGCTGACCCCCCCCCCCCCACCAGGGGAATCACCCAGGGATGCTCTAGCTCACAACTGGCCCTCCGGTCTGCTTTATGCTTTCCCTCCGATGTTCATCGTGTTACCCTGCTGCAGTCATCACACTTGGGTTATCCTGTCGTCAGGCGGTCCCGCAGTCTGCCTAAATTCCAAAGTCTTGGTCCAGCATCGGTTGCTGTTGCTTTTTCCCTGACGTCAGTGCGCCAGGGGTATATAAGAGGCATCCAACGCCATTTTCTTCAGTCTTTCTTGCTGTGCGGTGCCCGAAACAGAAGCAGTTTGCAAGTGCCGGTCGGCCAACACCTGAGATTTTCGAATAGAGTTTCAGCCAGAAGTCTTCAATGCTAAGTACCCCGTTGGGGAACCTTTTCTTGCCTCAGTCCGATGTCAGAAAAAGTTAACAATTGCATTTCTTGTGGGAAGCAAATACCTCATAAGGACTTTCATTCTTATTACATACCTTGCCTAGGCCCAGACCACGTCGTCACTGGTTGTCTGTTTTGTGCTAGGTTCAATAAGCGAACTATAAAGTGACGCTTTGATTTTGCACGACACTACTTGGGTAGGAAATTTAATTACACTATGCCGTCGGAGCAACCGACTACTGGCATGCATAAAAAACACAAAGATAAAGACAGGCAACCTAGATCCAAGCCAGACTCCGAGGCCTCTGCTGGGCCGGTCTCCGGTTCTCCGGTTTTCAGTGAGGCGCCTACGCAGACCCTGGCTACCGCAGAATTGGAACCCCAGACCGCTTTGGATTCTCTAGCAGAGAGTTCTAGGCCGACACAGCCATTTTCTTTAGGCCCTACCGAAGACATTGCAGAAGGAGAAGCCGGTGCTGTAGAAACACCTTCGGTTTCAGAAGGTGTCTTCAGACCGAGTACTCTCACCATAAAATCTTATGCTAAGCTTAAGACTCCTCTAAAACCGAAAAAGACTGCACTTCAGTCTCCAGTTCAAGGCCCCATGCCTAAGAAACAGATGCTTAAAATGGCTGAAGATTTGATTTCTTTAATCAGGGGTTCCCAACAACCCCCCCCCCCCCGACAAAAGGCCTAGACAAGAGGAGGGATTATGCCTCCTCTGATCAAGTGTCTATTTCCTCAGGCTCCTCTGGGGAGCAGGATTACTCCTTTCCCCCTTATGAAGATTCTGATGCTGAAGATTCCATTCCCTCAGCTTCTCCCCCTGAAGACTATTCCTTTGGGGAAACCTTACATACCATGAGGGAACATTTCCACTGGGAAGGTCAGGACTACTCCGATTCAAAGAAAGGCTCCAAGAGTTTCTTTTGCTCCCCCAGCACAGATCACTT
Source organism: Protopterus annectens (assembly GCF_019279795.1). Lineage (NCBI taxonomy): Eukaryota > Metazoa > Chordata > Ceratodontiformes > Protopteridae > Protopterus > Protopterus annectens. The sequence continues at coordinate 272,166,738 of NC_056737.1, forward strand.
GCTATCCCTCCAGTTTTAGACATTGTGGATGATGTTTACTTAGAATCTAGTCTAAATCCAGATTCTCTGCCTCCTGCTCCAGCCAAACCAGATAGATACTATAGAGTGCCTGACTCACACAAATTCCTTTACAAAAAAGCCCTGTTGCTGATCCAGAGACAATCTCCCAGGGTCCCAAAGGGGCTAAGGCTTCTATGGCTAAAAATCCTGTACCCTCTGAAAGGGACTCCAGAGCACTAGATAGGTGGGGGAAGAAGGTTTACACCTCAGCTACTCTAGCTATGAGAGCACTAAATTGTCAATTTCACATGCTTAAATACCAGCAATTCCTAATGTCTCAAATAAAACAAAAGATGAGCACGCACCCTCAACAGTCTGAATTCAAGGAAATGCAGGATCTGTTGTATGCAGCTGAACAGGTGGGCAAACATACCTTACAATGTGGATTTGATTCCTTGGAAGCTTCCTGTAGAGCAGCTGTTACTGGGTCTGTTATACGTAGGCATGCTTGGTTAAAGGAACAAACTCTGCCTGATCATGTTAAAGCAAAGTTACTAGATGCACCCTTACAGCAGGATGTCTTATTTGGGGTTAAAGCAGAAGAGGTTTTAAAGAAAATGGAGGATAAGGCAAAATCTATGCAGATGGTCAAAGATTTCTTACAGGTACAGCCCCCACGCTTCAGCAGAAATTGTTCAACAAAAAATTGGTCCTTTCCAGCTTCTGACAGACCACAGAGGGGTAAATACAGGTGCCCAAGGGGCAGAGGACAAGCACAAATCCCTTACAAACCTCGACAATGGAGCACTGCAACACAGAAGGGAGGAGAAGACAGGTCCCAAACTACTAGAAGGCAAACACAATGACTTAAACCTCAAACTGCCAAGCAAAACTCTCTTGGCAGCTCCCTTGGGAGGAAAATTAGCACTTTTTGCAGGCAACTGGCGCATCGTCACAAAGGACAAATGGGTCCTAGACATTATCTCACAAGGATACAGATTCCATTTCCACACCTTGCCAAGGATAAAAGGAATGCCAAACCTGCCACAAAACCAATGGGCAGAGGCACAGAAACAAATTACAGCTCTCATGGACATGAGAGCCATTCAACTGGTACCTACACAGGAGCAAGGCCAAGGATTTTACTCAAGGCTCTTTCTAGTCCCCAGAAAGGACAATGCTTGGAGACCCATTCTGGACCTTTCAATTCTAAACACCTTCTTGCAAGTACCCAAATTCAAGATGCTAACACTACAGCAGCTTTTTCCCATGTTGGGCAAGAAAGCTTGGCTAGTAACGGACCTCAAGGAGGCATACCTGCATGTCCCTATCAGACAAAATTGCAGAAGATACCTCCATTTCATTGCAGGTTCAACCCATTACCAATTCTCTGCACTGCCCTTTGGCTTATCTACTGCGCCCAGGGTCTTCACAAAATGTCTGGCACCAGTAATTGCATACTGCAGATGAAGAGGAATTCAAATATACGCATACCTGGATGACTGCCTCATCCAAGCAGAAAGCAAGGACATTTTCTTACAACATCTGGCTTTTGTAAAACACCTAAGTTGCCTAGGGTACACAGTAAATGAAAAGAAATCAAAACTAGTGCCCTCACAAAATATGACATTCCTGGGTGCCAGCTTGAATACAACGGCCCAGATGGCTTATCTGACGCCAGACAAACACAACTAACTCAATACTTCAAAACAATGGCAACAAAGACCCAACTCTCCCTACAAGAAAAATTCTGCAGGTCCTGGGTGCCAGCTTGAATACAACGGCCCAGATGGCTTATCTGACGCCAGACAAACAAAACTAACTCAATACTTCAAAACAATGGCAACAAAGACCCAACTCTCCCTACAAGAAAAATTCTGCAGGCCTTGGGCTTCATGGCATCTTGCATACTACTAATACCATTTGCAAAACTGCATATGAGGAAATTACAATGGTACCTAAAAAGCGTATGGACTCCACACAGCCACAGCTTGGAAACAATGATACCTCTCATTCCCTGCCTTCAGCAGGAGTTTCTATGGTGGTTACAGGCATGTCACCTCAACAAGGGTCAGCCGTTCACCTTACCCACAGCCAGGCAAGCTATGACAACAGATGCATCGGACTACGCGTGGGGGGCACACATGGCAGGATGGTGCGTTCAAGGCATATGGACTGCAGATCAAAGGAATCTGCACATCAATCAAAAAGAAATGCTAGCTGTACAGAATGCCCTGACAGCCTTCAAGGACCTCTTACATCCAGGACAGCTTACAATAAGGACAGACAACACCACAGTAATGTGGTACATAAGGGGGAACACACTCCTACCCTCTATGCAGGCAAGCAATGACCTTGTGGAACACAGCACTGGCTTACCAAGTTCAATTACAAGCTCAATTCCTGCCAGGAAAAAAGAACACATTGGCAGACGACCTAAGCAGAAACATCATGGATCCCCACGAGTGGAAACTGGATCCACAAGTATTTGCAATGATAACTCAAAAATGGGGGCATCCAGACATAGACCTGTTTGCCAGCCCCCAAAACTATCAGCTAACAAAACTTTGTACAAGGACATTTCACCATCAAGCTTGGAAAGTGGACGCACTCTCATTCAGTTGGAAAATGCTGACAGTATATGCCTTCCCTCCATTGCCCCTTCTTACAAAGGTGCTGCTGAAAGTCAGGATGGAGAGACCCCGAATGATACTCATTGCCCCAGACTGGCCACGCCAGCACTGGTACCCACTATTAAGGAATATGGCCCAGGGCCCACCATGGATTTTACCACAAATTACTCATCTGCTCACACAGCAAGACAGTCAGATTCTACACAGCCAGCTCAAAACCTTAAATTTGGCTGCATGGCAAATCACCTAAGCAACCAGCCAGCTCCTCTTTCACAAGCTGTTATGGATGTTCTTCTGGAAGCCAGGAGGCCCAGCACCAGGAAAGCCTACTCATACAAATGGAAAAGGTTTTGTGCCTGGAACCAAGCTAAAGGCCAAAATACCCTTCAGCCGGACATACCTCAGATTCTACAATATTTAACTGAGATGTTACACAAAGGGCTTTCTTTTTCATTTATTAAAATCCACACCGCCACTATTTCAGCTCACTACAACACAGATCCTCCCTTATTTTCACATCCACTGCTAAGGCAGTTCCTCAGAGGGGTCAAAAACATTAGGCCTCCCAGGAGAGCACCAACACCAACTTGGAACCTCAATTTTGTTCTGGAAAAACTTGCGCTACTTCCTTTTTAACCAGCTTTCTCAGCTGACAAAGTTTATATCACGGAAGACGGCCCTGCTGCTAGCAATTACTTCAGCCAGAAGAGTCTCAGAGCTTCAGGCACTAATGGCAGTAGAGTCTTTCCTCATTTTTCATCAAGACAGAGTTTCTCTACGAACTTAACCCCTCCTTTATGCCTAAGGTGGTATCCAGTGTGGCTCTAAATCAAACCATCCATTTACCCACCTTCTTTCCAAATCCATAAAACAAAGGAGAAAGACTCCTGCATTCCTTGGACATTCACAGGCAGCTACGTTACTACTTGGATAAAACTTAGGTTTTCAGAAAATCTGACCAGCTTTTTTGTATCATATGCTTCAGCATCACAAGGAAAGGCCATCTCAAAACAGACCATTTACAAATGGATAGGATATTGCATACGTTTTTTGCTACACCCTCCATGGAAAACCAGTTCCTGCTAGCATAAGGCCCCACTCTACCAGGGCATCAGCTACATCTACAGCCTTCTTCAGGAGGGTGCCAACCAAGGATAGTCTGGAAGCTGCAACTTGGAGTTCAGTACACACCTTCACCAAACACCATCACTTACCTCTCTACTCTAAGACTAGAGCTGGCTTCGCCACTGCAGTTTTTCAGGGCCTTCTAGCCTCCTCTAACCCTGTTTGACTCCACCTCCCATCCTTAGCTTTGGGATTCTACCAAAGTGTGATGACTGCAGCAGGGTAACACGATGAACATAGTACAGTTTTGTACCTACCATAAATGTAGATGTTCGAGTGTATACCCTGCTGCAGTCCAGGTTACCCTCCCTCCATCCCCTCCGACCTAACTTAAACCTTTCAGTACCTTAAAATCTGATACAACCTTTGTGGTGTATTTGCTTATAGCTGGAGGGATGTTTTGTTTGTGCTAAACTTTTATTATTGGTACTATCTACTGACCACCTTTTGGGGGGGGGGGGGCACCTGACATCTCGGACCAGAAAAACTGAAGAAAATGGTGTTGGATGCCTCTTATATAGCCCTGGTGCACTGACGTCAGGGAAGAAGCGACAGCAACCGACGCCGGACCAAGACTTTGGAATTCAGGCCGACTGCGGGACCGCCTGACGACAGGATAACCCAAGTGTGATGACTGCAGCAGGGTATACACTCTAGCATCTACATTTATGGTAGGTACAAAACTGTACTTTTCCCCTTCTCTCAAGGGTGATTCAGAAAGCGCAATCCTTGTGAAGCAGGATGATTCTGATTGCCCCACACTGACCTAGTCAAGTATGGCTCCCCTTCCTTCAACCCTACCTTGTGGATACTCCTTGGATTCTGGAACCCCTTCCAGACTTACTGACACACATGTCGGGACAGTTCCACCCCTCTCTGAGGACACTCCGGCTGACAGCCTGGCTACTCCACTTCCATCCTTAGTCAGATGTCATAATTTTTCGCCAGATTTAGTCCATATTTTGTCATCCTCTCATAAACCATCCACTAGAAAAATCTACTTTAGCAAATGGAAAAGATTCTCTATTTGGGCTCATTCCAGAGGCATTGATCCCTACACTGCTCCAATTGATTCCATTTTGGAATTTTTGCCTATATTGTTCTATCAAGGGTCCGCTTCAGCCACCATCAAAGTTCAGCTGGCGGCTATATCAAACTTCCACGTGACCAATGAGCCTAGCCTTATGGCACACAGACTATGTAAAGCATTCCTTAATGGTACCCTATTGCTTCGTCCCCCAGTATCAGAACCTGTTATGCCCTGGGACCTCAATTTTGTTCTTCAATCACCCACTCTTCCACCCCTCGAGCCTGCAGCTACCTGCGAGTTAAAGTTTCTAACATGGAAAACAGCTTTTTTAATAGCTATCAGTTCAGTGAGGCGGGTGTCCGAAATCCAAGCCCTTTTCATCAAACCCCCATATTTGATCTTCCATAAAGGTAGTCTCCCTTAGACCAAACCAGTCATTCCTTCCCAAAGTGGCTTTCCTGTCTAATATAAATCAGTCTATTGAGCTGCCAGTTTTCTTCCCCAATTTTTCCAACAAGGCAGAATTCAGATTTCACCAATTATAGATGTACATAGACATTTACGCTTCTAACTCCATCGGACAAAAGAGATTCGGAAATCTGACCAACTCTGTCTCCTTTTCTGAAAACCAGCTTGGTTCTCCGGTATCCAAGGTCATACTCTCTAGATGGATAGCCAGCTGTATTTCCTTCATTTATCACACAGCAGGTGAAACTTTGCCCTTTCCACCTAAAGCCCACTCCACAAGAGCTGTCTCCACATCCACAGCCTATCAAGCTAGATTGTCGATGGATGATATATGTGCTTGCGGCCAGTTGGGCTTCTTCTCACACTTATGTCTCTCATTTGATATTGGATGTGGTTTCCAGGGGCGGATCTTCATTTGGCTCCACAGTTCTCAGGAGTATTTTCCTATGAGCCAACCAGGTTGTAGGTGCTAGGGTAAGAATGTAGGCGAGATAGGACTACATAACATCAAGAAGTTATGTACTCACCATAATGTTCGATGTATGTAGTCCATCTCGCCTCACATTCCCCCCCCCCCTGCCTGGAGGATTTGGAGGAAAAATTTTATCATGCAGAATCCCTTTGATTAATTTATTTGGATAATTTGTTTGTATGGATGTGTGTTATGTATGCAATAACTGAGTGGTTTGCAGCAAACTAGATCTGGGGATGCGAAGCAGTGTACTATGGGATACCCTCTTAGCCCAGCCAATCAGAGACTTTTGAGCTAGTAAATAGGCCGAGTCGGAGCCGATATTCGGCTCCGAACCCATGGGTAGGAATGTGAGGCAAGATGGACTACATACATCGAACGTTATGGTGAGTACATAACTTCTTGATTCTGATCCTGAGCGTGAACATTTGTCCTCCACTAGTCTCGCATGTTATTTGCAGCAATATATATATATATTTTTTTTTTTTGCATTTTCATAATTCACGTCCAGGTGCAATAGCATATCATCGCAATGTGTAATTGTTTTTTGAGGTTGGTATTTGATGAAATATGTATCTTTTGAAATGTATGCTTGTATTATGTGGCACTCTGGTGTATTATGTTGTTTCCCAGTTTTTGCATAAATTGTACATATATGTATTGGCGTGTGTAGTTATTGTCTCACTTTATTTTATGTGCTTCATGGCTGGAACTAGTTCACTTACCATTTAACAAATGTAGAGTAAATAAGCACCCCATGTTGATGATATTCATTTTTTTCTTCCTTCTTCAGAACTTCTGTTTGCTCATGTAAGTTCTTTTTTGAGTTATATTTTTGTTGCTGTATTGGTTTACTATTCTTTCTTGTGGCAAAAATAGTTTGATATTTTGAAATGATATACAGTGACATCCCCAGCCAAATTCGTCAACAGATGTGCTTATGACAAGTGAGTTTCCCTGAGAAACTCAAGGATTTTCTATATTCATTACATTTGTCTCTCATATTTAGTAAGTCTGCATTTTCCTTGGATAAAAAGCACCCTGTTCATGATTCCCTACACAAGATGTTTGCACAACGTACAGTCCACTTTAATGTTCAGCACTGATATCAATGATTTCCAGTCATTATGTATTGGTCCCACACCAAACCTCTGCTGGCATTTCCTTCAGGAGTACCTTATGATGGAATGTTATATACTGTGTGTAAAGATATTTTCTGATTTAAAAGCTAGTATTAACACCATTTGATTGAAAGCATGTGAGCCCAGGATTTGACTCTGGATGCTCATTGTAAATGCTAAGACTAATTGGGAGCCTCAGAACAGCAAAGAATGCAAGTACGATAAGATGGAATTTATATTAATTCCAAAATTGTGGTTTCTCCCAGTTATTCCTTTTCTGAGGTACTGCAGTCTGAGCTATAGCACATTTTCATATAGACAGCACCAATGGACATCAGATTTGTTCACAACGTTCATTCAGCAGCTTCATAATCAGAATAAGGAAACCTTCTCCATTATTTGCAAAGGTCACAGAAGGGAAAAGAAAAAGGAAATGTCTTTTCTTGGTGTCTAGGATGGAGAAAATGTTTTATATGGTCCATGTTGATCTTCATTACTCCCAGGTGCAGAGTAGAAGAGGAGCAGTCATCTGTCCCTACTCACCCCCCCCAAAAAAGAAATGATGTCCTTCAGGGAATCTTTTTTCACTCAGATGTAGATACTTCAAGATTGTGGGAGTGAAACAGGAAAAAGTGATAATTTCCAGCACAATTTGATGCATTTAAATTTACTAAGCAGAACAATTGATCTGAAGTAGGTACCTCATTTGTCAGCAACCTTTGGGTCTTGGATCCGAACTCGGATCCGAGCCGGCAACTTATTTCATAGCTTAGAGATCCGAGTTCCTAGCTCCTCCCCTTACCCATAATCCCCTGCCAACCCTGACTGACCTCAGATGTAGTTTGCCACTTCTACATATGCTTCTAGATTCCTGAGCTCCTGGCGTGTGGTAGATAAATGACAACTTTTTTGTTCAAAAAATCTATATTTTTTTTACATTTTATTTATAGTTAAGGTTTGCGTGTGGTTAGGTTCCCTTTTTGTCAGTATACCTTTATTTTTTTTGTAGTGTAATTCCTCCCCCTCCTTCGCTGGTGCGTAGTGTGTGTGTGGACTGTTGTGTGTTGGGGCCTGGTCTGTGTGAGGTAGTTTATTCATAGTTTTAAACTTTTTTGTTGTTAAAAACTGTCGGAGGCCCCAAAGCCTATTTTCTCTAAGTGCACTGAGTGTGGCCATAAGCTTTCACCGGCGGATGGCCACACTCAGTGTGTTCGGTGCCTTGGGGTTGAACACCTCTCCTCTGGGTGTTCTATTTGTGCGGTGTTCAACCCCAGGGCACTGAAAGTCCGTAGGTCGAAGCTGATCCTGGCGGGACTTTTACCCCCGGATCCGGCTTCGGCCTCCGGTACTCCCGTGGCACCACCCCAGTCCTCGGTGGCGGACACTCCTGCCGGGACTCAAACTCCCACTAAAGCGCCAGAGAAGAGGGAGGCCAGGAGGGAGAAAAGGAGGGAGAAGCACCACAAGCAGCGGGCCGAGGCCTCTGCTTTGGCCCCCCCAGCTAAGCGGGCTTCTCCCTCCATGGCTTCCAGGTCTCCTCCTCCTCGGCTCCGATCTCCGTGCTTTTCTTCGGGACCTGAGGAGGAGGAGACCCGATCTCCGTCGAGGTCATCAAGGCGGCACTACTGGCCCGCCTCGGTGGCCTCGTCGAGATCTACCTACAGCCTTTCGGATGCGGACTTGGACTGGATGATGCGAAGGTTCATCCAAGCCCAGCTGCAGATGGGAGTGCTCATGCCCCCCCCCCCCTTCGGGGGGAGCTCAACACCTTATTATGCCCCGATAGCTCCTTCTCCGACCCGCTTTTTGGGTTCAGAGCGTACGGAGCCGGGCAGCGTTGGAGCCGGAGGTGGGTCGGCGCCGACAGTACTGGGTACTTCGGATCCGACTCTGCCCTCGAGTCTGTCGGGTCCTTCCTTGTCGTATCCGAGCTCTCGGAGCCGTGGGCCGAGCTTCGGATCCGTGGGATTCTGTGTGCCTTTGGCTCCGTCCAGGTCGGAGCACACAGGTCCTTCGGATCCGATGGTCTCGGCGCCAGTTCCGATCCCTCCTTCGGATCCGAGTGGGAGTCGACTTTTGGATCCCAGAGAGAGCGACTCCCCCTCGTCCTTCGATGCAGTGGAGAGGGCTTTTTTGAGGGCATCCGGACCCCCGGCCCTTGCTTCGGCTCCACCCCGCACTCCCTCTCGGCTGAGTCAGGCTTCCATCACCCGGCCTCAGGGACAGCCTGCTTTGATGTCTCAGGTCGTTCCCTTGGAACAGGTCATTGCTGGTGAGACCTCCTCGGACAGTCCCCCCGAGGATGTGCCTCATAAGCACAAGTGTAAGAGGAGACACGTGGACTCCCCCGAGTCCTTAACAGATGACACGGACTTGGATGAAGGGGAATGCTCCCCTAGGTCACCCCCCGAAGATGTCACCTTCGGAGACCTCATGGAAATGCTCAGGATTGGGGGGGGTCTGTCCCCAAGGCTTCCTCTGATGAGTCCGTGTTCCTGGAGGCATTCGAAGCAGGACAGTCTGCCTCTTGGGTGTCCCCTCCGGCCGACCCCCTGGTGGACTTTATTACCACCAGGACATGGAAGGAGCTGGACACTGTGTAGCCAGTGCCCAAATGCCCCGATAGAATTCTGAGCCCCCCCTGCGGACAGATCCCACTGGAGCAAGGGTCCCCCCATAGATGCCATGTTGACGGCGGCAGCCACCATGAGGGTATTAGTTCAGGAGAGTCCCTCGGTCCATCCACCGAGCAGAGTCCCGCTCGATGGATCGCTTGGGGAAGCGGGTTTTTAGTTCAGCGACCTTCTCAGTAAGATCTCTGAACTATATGGCACACGTTATCAGGATGCAGCGAGACCTTATCAAAGAGTACGCTGCTTCCCCCCGGAGTCCATGTCGGCGGAGGGCAAGCAATTGTACTCCACTCGCATGGCCACTCTAAGATCGATATCTAATACCTCTATGCGGTTGTTGTCCCATGCTACAGAGGGAGCCACTAGAGCCAGCGGAGCAGGCCTAGTCATGAGGCGCCAGGCCTGGCTCCGACATTGTGACTTCGCGGAACCCTTTAAGGCGTCATTTGCGAATGCCCCTTTTGATGGTTCTGCCTTATTTGGCAAGACCGTTCGTGACACTTTAGTCCAGAGCGAAAAGGACGGGAAAACATTGTCTGCTTTCTGAGTCCGCTTCTCCGCTCCCCAGAGGTCCTTCTCCAAGAACCAAAAGGGACAGAAGAAGATGTGGTTCCGGAAATCGCAACATTCCCAGCCTGCTCCGGACAACCAGTCCTTCCGTGGCAGAGGAGGACAAGGAGGACGCCGCCCTAGAGGTAGAGGGGGCCTGAAGAATTTTGGGTCCAGGGAACCTTTCTCTGACTGACCCATGCAACAACCCTGAGGGGTTGCCCGATTGCTCCACTCAGGAGGCAGTCGGGGGGCGTTTCTCGAAGCACCTGGCAGCTTTGGGAGTCCATCACATCAGATCGCTGGGTGCTTCGTATCCTATCCAGAGGTTACCAAATTCCCATATATCATGTCCCCAGAACCAAAAGTCTCCCCGATGTACCACCCGATCAGAGGGAGGCAGCAGCTGCAGAGATCCAGCAGTTGCTAGAAAAAGGAGCCATCCAACCCGTCCCCCCAGACCAGCTCGGATTAGGGTTTTACTCCAGGTTCTTTCTGGTGCCAAAAAAGACGGGGGACTTGAGACCAATCCTAGACCTCTCCCTTCTGAACCTGTCAGTAACCAAAGAAAAATTCCGAATGGTCACTCTTCAATCCATTCTCCCCCTACTGTGGGAGAACGACTGGATGTGCTCTGTAGACCTCAAGGATGCATACAACCACATTCTTATGGACAGACGATCCGGGAGATTTCTCCACTTCCGGCTAGGAGCCAGTCACTACCAGTTCAGGGTCCTTCCCTTTGGTCTCACCACATCCCCCAGGGTGTTTACCAAAGTATTAGCAGTGATAGCGGCCCACCTGAGACTCCAGGGAATGCAGGTGTTTCCATACCTGGACGACTGGCTCCTGACCGCCCCGACAAGGCATCTACTTTGCTCAGCGAGGGACTACTTCCTCCAGCTGGCTCTCCCCAGCTGGGAATCACCATCAATATGAACAAATCCTCTCTTGCTCCTACCCAGGTGATAGAGTTTATAGGGGACAAATTGGACACAAGAAATCTCCTTGCATTTCTGACCGCGGAATGTCTTCAGAACCTGAGGCTGCATGTATGGGCCATCCTCCAATCTACAGCTCCACCGGCGGGATTGGTCCTGAGGGCTCTATGCTCCATGGCGGCAGCAATTACTCTTTTGCCTTTGGCTCGTCTGAACATGAGGGTACTGCAATGGACCCTTCAAGTCCAATGGTCATTTCATCGATGTCCTTCATGGATGCATCTGCAGTCATAACAACTGGGTTGTCCTGTCGTCAGGCAGCCCTTCAGTCGGCCGGATTCCAAAGTCCGGGTCCGGCTTCGGCTGATGTCGCACTTCACCCGACGTCATCTCTGTTGGTCTTCGGGTATAAAAGCATCAGCCGATGCCATTTTCTTCAGTCTTTCTTGCCGCGTGGCGCCCGAAGCAGAAGCTGTTCGCAAGTGCCGGTCGGTCGGATCCAGAGATTACTTCTACCGAATACTACTTCGAAGACTTCTAAAGCTAAGTACCCCGTTGGGGACTCTTTCTTGCCTCAGCCGATGTCAGAAAAAGTTAATAATTGTTTAACCTGTGGGAAACAAATACCTCATAAAGATTTCCACTCTTACTGCCTGCCTTGTTTAGGCCCAGCCCACGACGTAGCAGCCTGTTCGGCCTGTACTTCTTTCAACCGACGAACGCTTAGGCGTCGGTCGGAGTTCGCAGAACAGTTTTTCGGTTCTGATTTTGCGTACATTATGCCGTCGGATCCTCCGACTTCGCATTCTGCTAAAAAACGCAAAGAAAAAGACCGACACTCGCGGTCCGCGGTTTCGGCCGAAACCATGGTTAAGCAAACCGCGAGTGTCTCGGTTTCGTCCGAAACCGAGAAAACCGATCAAAATACAGCTGAATCTATTTCTACAGCTGAGGCCCCTGCTACCACTCTTGAATCGGCCTCAGAAAATTTACCCACTACGGTGCTTACCACTGACTTATCAGACACCATCCCCTTGGATGTCTCTACCCCAGCACGTGGTGCTGCTAGGCCTCCAGCAGCCATGTCCATTAAGGCCTTCGCCAGGGCTAAAGCAGCCAAGACTACTAAAGCAGTGCCTGTTAAACCCCCCTCAACCAGGCCCTCTTCTAGTTCTCAAATGCTTACTTTGGCAGAAGATTTAATTTCATTAATTAGAGGATCTCAATCTCACCCAGACAGGGCCTCTCAGCCCCAGAGAAGAGACCTAGGGCAGAGCCCCTGAGCCAGTGTCCTCTGATGATTCTGCTGATGAATCAGACATAACTGACCAGCCAGAGGCTCCTTTCTCCAATTTTGAAGATTCTGATGCTGAAGAATCCATTCCAGCTGCTTCCCTACCAGAAGAATTCTCCTTTGGGGAAACCTTGCATGCCATGCGAGAACAGTTCCAATGGCAGCAACAGGATTTTTCAGACTCCAGAAAAAGACTTAGGACCTTTTTTGCACCTTCCACAGCACAGGCCCTTAGCTATACCTCCTGTTCTCTCTGTGGTGGATGATGCTTTCAATGATGTCTGCTCCGCTCCAGATTCTTTACCCCCAGCCCCTGCCAAACCAGACAGATTTTACAGGGTGCCAGATACCCATCACCACCTTTACAAGGCCCCTCTTGCAGACCCCGAAACTATATCCCAGGGTCCCAAGGCAGTAGCCGCGACCATAGCTAAAAACCCTATTCCTTCTGAAAGGGAAGCAAGGTCATTAGACAGATGGGGTAAAAAGGTTTACACTTCAGCCACTCTTTCAGCTAGAGCTTTAAATTGTCAGTTTCACATGATACAATACCAAGAGTTTATGCTTGATCAGTTAACTAAAAAGCTAACCACTGATGAATCTCTTGATAAGAAATATGTATTAGAAATGGTAAATAACATACAGCAGGTTAGTTACCATTCTTTAAAATGTGGCTATGATGCACTGGAGGCTTCATTTAGATCAGCCATGACTGGCACAGTAATTAGAAGGCATGCATGGCTAAAGGAGCAAGCTCTACCGGATCATGTTAAATCTAAGTTGCTAGATGCTCCTATGGATAAGACAAGTTTGTTTGGTACACCTGCCCAGCAGGTTATGAAGAAAATGGAAGAAAAGGCAAAATCAGTCCGGACAGTTAAAGATTTCTTGCAGGTTCAACCCCCAAGGTTTAGCAGGAACTGGCCTGCCAAAAATTGGTCCTTTCCTGACTCCACAAGACCTCAAAGGGGCAGGAATAGACGTTCCAGAGGCAGAAACCAATCCAGAGGAGGTGCCTACAGAGGACGACAGTGGCAAGGTAACAACAGAGGCACAGACTCAACACCTGCCACTACATCAACACAGCCACAGTGACTTAATCCTAAACCCGCCTACCAGGGAACAAATAGCAGCTCCTCTAGGCGGAAAGCTAACCTTATTTTCAAAAACTGGCACCACATAACAAAGGACAAGTGGATTTTACGAACCATAGATCAAGGTTACGGTTCCACTTCCACACTTTACCAGACAAAGAGGAATGCCAAATCTACCTCCAAATCAAAAGACAGAGGCTCTACAACAGATAATGGAGTTAGCAAACATGAGAGCTGTGGAGAAAGTGCCAACAGCAGAGCAAGGAAAGGGGTTCTACTCCAGACTATTCCTAGTTCCAAGAAAGGAAAAAGTTGGAGACCAATTCTAGACCTGTCCACCCTGAATACTTACATCATTGTCCCAAAATTCAAAATGCTGACCCTACAGCAACTTCTTCCCATGCTGGGCAAGGAGTGTTGGCTGGTAACTCTAGATCTCAAGGAGGCATACCTGCACGTCCCCATTCGACCAATCTGCAGAAGATACCTCAGATTTCTTGCAGGATCAGAGCACTATCAATTCTCAGCATTGCCCTTTGGCTTATCTACTGCCCAGAGTATTCACAAAATGCCTGGCATCAGTAATCGCCCATTGCAGACTACAGGGAATTCAAATTTATCCATACCTGGATGACTGCCTGCTACAAGGAGACAACAAAAGCAAGCTGACAACAGATTTACAAAGGGTCATTTACTTGCTTCAAGCACTGGGATACACAGTCAATTTACAAAAGTCAAGACTGATACCATCCCAGACAAGGACTTTCCTGGGGCGAATTGGACACAGTAAGACAAATGGCATTCCTAACTACAGAAAAACAAAATGAACTCCCTCTTTACTTCTTGGCACTAACAAAACTGAACAAGTTAACAGCAAGAAAGGTACTGCAGGCCTTGGGTTTCATGGCATCATGCATAATCTTGGTTCCATTTGCCAGACTACATATGAGAAAACTACAGTGGTACCTAAAGAATTTATGGTCCCAACACAGACACAGCCTAGAAACGGAAATCCCACTAATACCATGCTTAAAACAGGAGTTCCTATGGTGGGCTCAGGCATGCCAGTCAAACCCAGGCCTGCCCTTTCGCAGGGTCAAGCAAGCCAGACCATCACAACAGATGCTTCAGACCTAGGATGGGGGCATATGCTGGACAAATGCGTGCAAGGATTGTGGACACAGGACCAACTTCACCTGCACATCAACCTAAAAGAAATGCTGGCAGTAAAACTGGCAATCCAAAAGTTCAGACCATTTCTCAAGGAGGACCACTTGATGATAAGGACAGACAACACCACAGTCATGTGGTACATCAACAAACAGGGAGGCACTCATTCTTAACCCCTATGCAGAATGACTTTGGAGCTGTGGACCCTGGCACTCAGCTACAACATCCAGTTACAGGCAATATTTGTGCCAGGAAAAGAAAACTCTCTAGCAGATATGTTAAGCAGGACCACATCGGATGCCCACGAATGGCAGCTGCACGCGGATATCTTCAAGACCATCTCGAAGAAATGGGGAATGCCTCAGATAGATCTATTCGCATCACCTCTCAATCACCAGCTCAAAAAATTCTGCACAAGGACATTCCACCCACTAGCATGGAAAGTGGACTCGCTCTCCTTCAGCTGGAAAGGCCTAACAGCATATGCATTCCCACCTCTTCCCTTGATACACAAAGTACTACTAAAAATCAAGGAGGAACGTCCAAGGATAATCCTGATAGCTCCAAACTGGCCAATACAGCATTGGTACCCACTGCTGAGGAGCATGTCTCGGAACAATATGTGGCCAATACCCCTGATGCCTTTGATGCTAACTCAGAACAACTTCAGCACCATGCATCCAAACCTAAAACGCTGCAACTGACTGCATGGAACATCACATAGCAGCTGCTAATACAGAACTTTCACAAAGAGTTAAAGACATTATTCTTGAAGCACGCAGGCCTTCAACTAGAAGGAATTATGCTGGGAAATGGAAAAGGTTTGTCATTTGGAGTTCTGAAAGAGGAAAAGATGTATCAAACATAGATATGCCTAACATTCTGGAGTATCTGGCGAACTACTTCATTCAGGCCTGTCCTACTCCTCCATCAAGATTCATGCATCAGCTATTTCAGCAGAATACAGCTTTGATCCACCTGTTTTTCACACCCTTTGCTCAGGCAGTTCCTCAGAGGAATCAAGAATGTAAAACCTCCAAGGAAACCACCATTGCCAGCTTGGGACTTGAACTTTGTGCTAGAAAAATTGACACTATCACCTTTTGAACCAGCAGCAACAGCAGACCTACAACACCTGTCATGGAAAACTGCTTTCCTACTGGCAATTACTTCAGCAAGGAGGGTTTCAGAACTACAGGCCTTAATGGCAGTGCAACCCTTTCTAATCTTCCACCAAGATAGAGTGTCCATGAGGACTAATCCTACATTTATGCCTAAGGTGGTATCCAGAGTGTCTTTAAACCAGGCAATCCACCTACCTACCTTCTTTCCCAACCCACAAAACAGAAGGGAAAGAATACTGCATACCTTGGATGTACATAGACAGCTACGCTACTACTTGGACAGAACACAAAAATAGCAGAAAGACTGACCAACTTTTCGTAGCCTATGCAACAGGAAGGGAAGGAAAAGCTATTTCCAAACAGACAATCTCCAAATGGATAGGAAATTGCATACGATTCTGTTACTCCTTCCATGGAAAACCAATTCCACAGAACATAAGACCTCATTCTACAAGGGCAACAGCCACTACCACAGCCTTCTTACGAGGAGTGGCTACCAAAGACATTATTGAGGCGGCTACTTGGACCTCCGTGCATACATTTGCCAAGCATTATAATTTACCTCTATATTCCAGATCCCGAGCAGGGTTTGCCACTGCTGTTCTGCAAGGGATCCTAAACACACCATAATCTACTTTTATCCTCCTCCCTAGTTGGCTATGGTATTCTACCCAGTTGTTATGACTGCAGATGCATCCATGAAGGACATAGTACAGTTTTGTACCTACCATAAATGTAGATGTCCGAATTGGATAGCATCTGCAGTCAGGATTACCCTCCCTCCTTCCCCTCTGTGGTACTCCTAGGGTGTTTACCCTTCTAATAGCTAGCTAGTGGGGATTTCTTTCATGGTGTATTTGTTTGTATTTATGTACATACATGCTTATTTTGTGTTTACCTCTATCTTTTGGAAACATTGGCATCTATCCAAAATTTTTAGCCTTCTATAGGGCTTCTGGCATCTGGGGCAAGAAACACTGAAGAAAATGGCGTCGGCTGATGCTTTTATACCCGAAGACCAACAGAGATGACGTTGGGTGAAGTGCGACATCAGCCGAAGCCGGACCCGGACTTTGGAATCCGGCCGACTGAAGGGCTGCCTGACGACAGGACAACCCAGTTGTTATGACTGCAGATGCTATCCAATTCGGACATCTACATTTATGGTAGGTACAAAACTGTACTTTACCCCCCGAACCATCCTATTTCCATCAGCAAGGCGTGCAGGACGGCTCTCGTATGGTGGCTCCAGTCCCCGGATCTCCATACGGGATGTCCTTTCTCCACGCCTCCTCCCCTTGCCATGGTGATCACGGACGCCTCTCGCCTCGGGTGGGGGGGCATTGTGCAGGCAAGACAGTCCAAGGCACGTGGAACGACACAGAGACCTCCTTGCATATCAGTGTCCTGGAGATGAGGGCGATGCTATTGGCGTTGCAAGCACTAGAGAACCTTCTTCCGGTAGGGACTATTGCGATACAGACGGACAACATGTCAGTGATCTGGTACATCAACAAACAGGGGGGAACCAGGTCCTATCCTCTTTGTCGAGAGGCCATGAGAGTGTGGGAATGGGCGATTTCTACTAACCGCTTCCTTGTTGCAGCGCACATTCCGGGACGGTCCAACATACTGGCGGACAGACTCAGCCGCACCATCCTTTCCTCCTACGAGTGGTCTCTCAATCCCCAGGTAGCGAAGCGGATTTTTGCCATGTGGGGGCAACCCTGTTGCGATCTCTTCGCCTCTTCCTTGAATACGAAATGCAACAGCTACTTCGCTCTAATTCCCCCCGTCGGGGAATCCCAGAGAGACGCTCTGGTGCATGCTTGGCCCCCCGGTCTACTTTATGCCACTTTAATGTTCAGCACTGATATCAATGATTTCCAGTCATTATGTATTGGTCCCACACCAAACCTCTGCTGGCATTTCCTTCAGGAATACCTTATGATGGAATGTTATATACTGTGTGTAAAGATATTTTCTGATTTAAAAGCTAGTATTAACACCATTTGATTGAAAGCATGTGAGCCCAGGATTTGACTCTGGATGCTCATTGTAAATGCTAAGACTAATTGGGAGCCTCAGAACAGCAAAGAATGCAAGTACGATAAGATGGAATTTATATTAATTCCAAAATTGTGGTTTCTCCCAGTATTATTCCTTTTCTGAGGTACTGCAGTCTGAGCTATAGCACATGTTCATATAGACAGCACCAATGGACATCAGATTTGTTCACAACCTTCATTCAGCAGCTTCATAATCAGAATAAGGAAACCTTCTCCATTATTTGCAAAGGTCACAGAAGGGAAAAGAAAAAGGAAATGTCTTTTCTTGGTGTCTAGGATGGAGAAAATGTTTTATATGGTCCATTTTGATCTTCATTACTCCCAGGTGCAGAGCAGAAGAGGAGCAGTCATCTGTCCCTACTCACCCCCCAAAAAAAGAAATGATGTCCTTCAGGGAATCTTTTTTCACTCAGATGTAGATACTTTAAGATTGTGGGAGTGAAACAGGAAAAAGTGATCATTTCCAGCACAGTTTGATGCATTTAAATTTACTAAGCAGAACAATTGTTACCATCCTAATATCAAAACTCCTCCAAAAAGAGTGTAGGGGGCTCCAGTGATAGACCGGATATCTACAGCAAACAAAAGACTGAACCAGTAGTGATCTGTCCTCCTGTTCTCAGCAAATAAGAATTACGCCTTTAGCATTCTCTGCCTTTTGACAGGTATGCAAAATTTATATAGATGCATATAGGAAAAAAAGATGTGATGTCAGTTTTCTTTCTGTCTTAAACTGATAGGTTTGGATCTGATTCCTTGGATCTGACTCGGTTGTTGCTAAAGCTTGTGACAACCAAAAACTCTTGAGTTTATCCCTTACCCATATTGCACCAACCCCAAGTACCTCAAATCTCATTTGCCACCTTCACTGAAGGATGTGGTCTGCCAGTTACTCTCGAGCATTTTCAAGATAAGTTAAAAATTATTTTCTTAACTACTATTGTTAGTATTTTTCCTCTGGCCTGTTACCTGCCTCTTCCTACTTTAAAGGTAGCTCTTATCTACCATTGTTGGTAGTATTTCTTCTTTCCTGTCATGTAAAACAAAAAAATGGTAGTATTTCTTCTTTTTCTTCTTTCTCCTTAACTGTCCTGTCATGTAAAAAGAGATGTAGTAGTAATAGAAATTTTTCTTTCTTATTATTTTTAAATATGTAAGTAAAAGGGCCTGTGGGCTGTATAAAGTGTGACCATAAGCTTCCATTATCGGATGCCCATACGTTGTGTTTATTGCTTAGAGCCTCTACATTTGCAGGAGGACTGCTCGATATGCCTTGAGTTCAATCCCAGGTCTGTGGTCAAGCACAAAAATAAACAAATTCTGAAAGGACTCCCCACCCTCCTCATTCATGGAGGCTATATATGGAGAAAAATCTCTCAAATTAAAGCCAAAATCAAGGTCTCCAAAGCCTTCCTCTTTGTCTTTGGTGTCTTCTAGACATAGATTGAAAAGTGGTAAGACTTCGCCGTCTGATCCAAAAAAGCCAAAATTGTCTGATCTGACATCTTCGAATCTGAGTCAATCCTCATAACATCCATCTGTAGCTAGTCCTAACTTTGTTGTGATGCCAAGGGCTAGATATTCACCTTTGTTGGATGCAATACCATCTAGGGTACCTTCCCCTTTTTTGGATAGACTCATTTCCCCTTCAGTTTTGTCTACTCCGTTCTTTCAGGAGTCTTACAGAAGATGATGTGGAAAGAGTGGTGAGAGAAATTCTCTTGGCGCAGGGTCAGATGAGTGTCCTTTCGGCTCCTACCACTGTGGGTCAGGAAATCCATTCCACTGCTCCTCACCCACTACAAGTTCCTCCTCTGACTCCTTCAGTGGTCTCAAGAGTTCCTGGATCCTAGCCATCAAAATCCATCTGGCTCGGATCAGAGGATTGTCTTATCCTTGGATCCGAAGCTTACTGTGAGGGCTCCAATCCTGTTGAATCTGGAGAGCTCTCAGAACTTGAAGCTTCTTTGTCAGATTCAGTATTGCACTCAGCTCAGATTCTTTCGGACCCATCTGTGTGCCTTAGAGCCTTGGCATTGGATAGCTCGGCTCTGGCTTCCACTTCAGGGATTTTGCCCTTGGAGCTGGGAAGGACTGCCATCCAAAAGCTTGCCTTTTCAGATCTGAGGTCTTCCCTTTCTCTGGGGCGATCTGCCTTTGAGGCTGTAAAGAGAGTTTTATCTGCCTCGGTAGAACAGATGGATCCAATCCCCTCTAATGCTAAATTTTACCTCTGGTGTCTGTGTTCAGAGTCTCACCAAGTCTTTTCACAGGGACAGCCAGTACCAATACCACCAGGCTTCCTCACAGGGAATCTTTATTTCTTTTTCTGATACCTTGCCAGAACATCCCACAGAGGAGGTCCCAAATAAGACATGCAAGATGAAGCACTTGAACTCACCAGAGGAGTCCATAACAGAAGCTACAGATTGCAATGAAGGTGAAGGGTTCCCGTGGTCACCTCCTGAAGATGTCTCATTTGGAGACATCAGAGAGGTGGCTGGACACCCAGCAATCCTTCGTCTGGGGATTCTGTGTTCCTGGAGGTGCTGACCCATCTACCTCATGGGTGACCCCGGCCACTGATGAGCTCATTGAGTAGAAGAAACCTGACACCAATGAGCCTATACCTTGCAGACCAGATAAGATTATGGCACCACCAAGACGAGCAGTTTTGGAGGAAACGGGTGCCCCTTGGTCGTAGCAGCGCCCACCAAAAAGGAACTTGCCAAGAAGAGTTCCACTCTCCACCCCCACCCCCCAATGGGGCATCTCTGGTGATCGACAGATTTCGGAAGCATGTCTGTGCTTCAGCGACCTTCATTTTAAGGTACATTTTACAAGACTTCAGAGGGATTTGATTAAGGACTTGTCAAATACCTTGTCTGGAGCCATTTCTGACTAAGTTCAATCATCTATGGCTTCTCATTTGGCTTCCCTGCAGTCCATTTCCAGTTTTTCCATGAGGTTGGCTTTGTAGCAGAAGTGACCTCAAGTGCAATGTGTTCAGATATTTCTATTAGGAGGCATGCCTGGATGCGCTTATGTGATTTTGTGGAGCCCTTCAAGTCCTAGTTTATCAGTGCTCCCTTTGACAGCACGTCTTTGTTTGCCCCTAAGGTAAAGGATATACTATCCAGGTGTGAAAAGGATAGAAAGACCCCTTCTGTCATAGATGTACGTTTTTTGACCCCTCAGAAATCCTTTTCCAGGAAACAACAAAGCACTTGAAAGATGTGGTTTAAGAAGTCTTGGGGTCCGTCCCAGGGCACATATGGAGTAGATTCCCCCATAGGCAGAGGAGGGAACTCTAGTAGACGATGACACCCACATGGCAGAGGTGGCCAACAAAACCAGGGGTCCAGAGAAATCTTCTTTGACAGACCCTACCAGCACTCCTGAATTGAGGCCTGATTGCCCTCCTCTGGAGGCAGTTGGGGGATGTTTAACCCTGCACCAGAGAACCTGGCTACAGTTAAAAGATAATTGGGTGCAGCAAATTATTTCCAGAGGTTATATAATTCCCTTGTCCCTTCCTCCTCCAAACTTGAGAAAAATCCCCTATGTTTCACCCCGTCAGAGGAAACTAGCAGCAATTTAAATTCAAAAGCCGCTTAAAAAAAAAAAAAAAAAATCATCCAGGAGGTACCACCAGACCAGATAGAATCCAGAACTTTACTCAGGGTTCTTTTTAGTGCCAAAGAAAACGGGACTGGAGATCCATTTTAGATATCAGCATCTTAAAAAAGTCAGTTCGACAAAGCAGGTTTTGGATGATCATGTTCATTCCATTCTCCCTTTTCTGGGCAAGGATGACTGGATGTGCTCAGTAGACCTTAAGGATATTTACTGTCATATAAAGATGAACAGATGATCCAGAAGGTATATATGCTTTTGGCTGGGAGACGGTCACTAATAATTCAGAGTTCTGCTGTTTGGTTTCACCACAGCCCCCAGGGTGTTTACCAAGTGCATGACAGTATTAGCAGCCTACATTAAGACTTCAGGGAATCTGGATGTTTCCATATCTAGACGACTGACTCATTTCCGCTCTGACCAAGCATCAGTTGATAAGGGCAAGAGACCAGGTTCTCCATATTTGCTGTCTTCTGGGGATAACCATAAACAAAGAAAAGTCCCAACTAGAACCAACTCAGACTTTAGAATTCATCTTAACAATTCTCAACACACAAACAACCATAGCTTCACCACCACCCTCATGAGTTCAGACCATACAATCACAAGTCAGAAGGAATATCTGCATTACCCAAGTTTTCAGCCTGCCTGGTCCTTCAAGCTCTGGGATAAATGGCAGTGTCGATGACATTAGTACCTTTGGTCAGATTTTACATGAGAATACTTAAGTGGATGCTAGCCACACAATGGTCTGTACTTCACCAACCCGTGTTTCAGATATGAATCACTGGAACATGCAAGAGAGATCTCAAGTGGTAGATTTGATCAGATTGGGTTCTACAAGGTGTTCATTTATTCCCTCAGCCCAAGGCCATAGTGACCACAGATGCTTCTCAGCTGGGGTAGGGTGGGGGACATTTCTGGGAAAAAACAGTCCAAAACACTTGGTCTTCCAAAGAGGCCAGCTTTGCATATCAGTGTCCTACATATGAGAGCAGTGCGTTTAGCATTGCAGGCCTTCCAGGATTCTCTCCCCTTGGGGACAGTTGCAGTTCAAACAGACAATAAGTCAATAGTTTGGTACATCAAATAAGAAGGGACCAGATCCTACCCCTTGTGCTTGTGTGTGGCAGTGAGTGTTATTGTCTAACCGCATTCTCATAGCAATGCACATTCTGGGGAAATCCAGTGTGATAGCAGACAAACTGAGCAGGTACATTCTCCTACCTCAAGATTGGTCCCTCAACAGGAACGTCATGGAATTGATTTTCCATCTTGCTGCGATCTACTTGCACCTCCCAACAACAAATTCAGCAGCTGTTTTGCCCCACTTCTTTGCAGGGGAAATCCCCAAGGGATGCTGTACTTCACAACTGGCCTACAGTATACTCTACACGTATCCACCCATTCCACTAATTCCAGAATTCCTACAGAAAGCTGTCATGTTGAAGAGCAGTGTCATCCTTATTTGTACCCTTCTGGCCTTGACAGATTTGGTTCCCCTACCTTTGTCCGCACTTGCTTCAACAACCTTGGATTCTCAATACGACCAAACATAACCAACCTCAGGCTGACTGCCTGACTTCTCCACTTCCATTAATAACCAGGTAACCAGTGCTGTTGTCACCTGTCAGATATTTTCATCTTCCCATAAACCTTCTACCAGAAAACTCTATTCCAACAAATGGAAGAGGTTTGTTTACTGGCCTCATCAAAATAATGAACCTTTTTCAGCCCCGATACTTATAATCCTTGGATTTTTGACACGTTTTTAAAGAAGGAGCTTATGTGTCTACCATTAATGTTCAGTTTGCAGCAGTATCAAATTTTCACATTGGTTTTGATGGTTCTTCTGTCACAACTCATAAATTGAGCAAAGCCTTCTTGAAAGGCACTCTTCTTCTGAGACCCCCTTTTAAAGATCCTACCACTCTCATGGGACTTTAATCTGGTACTGCAGTCTCTTAATCAGTCCCCCTTCGAACCAGCAGTTGTGTGACCTTAAATACCTTTCTTGGAAGATAGTTTTTCTGGTAGCCTCTGCCAGACTAACTTCTGAGACTCAAGCCTTGTCCTCTAAACCACCATACTTCATTTTTCACAAGGATAGGGTTACTTTATGGACTAATGTACCCTTTTTTCCTAAGGTGGTGTCAGAATCTAATATGAATCAATCCATTAATTGACCAGTATTCTTTCCTAAATTTGCTAACAAAGCAAAATACACATTGCATTTATTGGATGTCCACAGACAATTGTGTTTTTACCTACATAGAACAAAAGACATCTGAAAACCTGACCCGTTTGTTTCATTTGCAGAAGTAAAATTGGGAAAACCAGTTGCCAAAGTTGCATTATACAAGTGGCTGATTGATTGTATTTCATTTCTTTATAACAAGTTTGGCATTACTCTACCAAAACTGTTATGGGCCCATTCAACTAGATCCATGGCCACCTCTTCAGTATTTTAGTCCAGAATATCCATGGATGAAATATGCAAAGCAGCAACTTGGGCTACTCCCCATACTTTTATTACTCATTACAAATTGGATCTGTTCTCCGAGGTAGAGCATCATTTGGTTCAGTGGTGCTCAGGAATATCCTTTGAGTCTACCTTGAATTTAGGTAGCTGGGAACTCTGTCCCATCAGTTGAGAATACAATGAAAATTGACAACATCAGGTAAAGAAGTTGTGTACCCACCATAATGTGCTGTCTGAGTTGTCCATTTTCATCCTTCAACTCCCCACCCACCAACTCCCATCCTGTGTAAACTGGGAGAATGAGCATTTGCAGGATCTAACTGTCTTTTATATTGAGCTCCAGATGTAGTCTTCGTTCTGTTTGACTGCAAATGTTTCCTTTGTACTGAAGTCAGCAAACAAGATCTGAGGTACTTGGGGCTGGTGCATTATAGGTAGGGGAGAAGCTTGAGAGTGTTTGGTTGCCACAAGCTTTACCAACTGGCAAGTTGAATCCGAGGGATCAGATCCTAACCCATCGGTTGAGGAAGAATAAAAATGGATAACACAGATGGAAAATTATGGTAAGTACTTAACTTTTTTATACTTTAGCTAACATAACAGTAAAGCCTTTGACTTAAATGATATGTAAATCAAATACAAGAATGTATTCAGAATTTGCTAGAGCAAAGAGCTTGAGAAAAGTTAGAAAAAAATTAATGATCTGCATGTGATAAAAGAAAGGTGTGGGTTTTCAAATGCTGCAATCACATGCTGGATGCCTACTGTTTGACACTCACTACAGGAGTAGTAGCATTTAGACACACTGTTAGTTAGAGTGACTACTGAGTATAGGATGTGATGGCAGAATTGTCTGATGCTCCAGTCTGCAGAGCTCTTAATTTGACAAGTGCACAGAATGTGTTTTAGAAGGCTAGAAAGGAAATGCAAGACTGGAACTGCTCTGAAACAGATGTTTATACACCCTTGCACTGGTTTTTAGTAACCATTCCAAGCTATAAAAGGTGCCATACCTCTTACCAAACATCTCCTAGAGAGTCATTCTTTTCATTTGCTCCATCACCACATGGACATTGTGATGTCCAACACTGCTACCAATATGTGATGGCCACCACTGCCACCAATGTATGACGTCCCCACCCTGGGCCAGTAATCAAGGAACCTGAGTGGTCACCGCTGACACTGTAAAGGGACATGCACTTGGAATATATATGGATACACTCTGTATTTCCAGATGCAGACCCCCCCTTGCATCAAGTACAGTTTCCCTTAAGAGTACACACGGAACACACTCTGCCCAGGTTCTGAATTTCTCTATATCCGTCTCCCTCCAGGCCCCCGATGAGACTCCCCACTGGTACAGCTGTAGGGTTAGGACCTCAGCCGAGTGCCCAAGCCAAGGGTATCCAATTATACAGAGTGAAGTTAATATTAATACAATTGATAGTAGTTGGCCAAGCCAGCTAGGCCTTCTGGAGTGGCCCACACAATTTCACCAATTAAATATAAGTACTCTCAAAGGTGAGACACTTCCTACAAAGATCAGCCACAATAAAAGTTTGAAACATATTTAATAATAAATGATAAACGAACATGAAAATATTGAATATATATTTACAATAAACCACAGAGTTCAAATCACAAAAAAAATATTGAAATGAACATTCATGGACATACAAGTAAAGAAAACCACTATTTAAACTAAGCTTCACTATATTCCTGACTGAATCTAAGAGAATTTACTGTTCCCTAGTAACTTACTTTGAGCAAGGCAACATGAAATAAGTGAGCAGTTTATCTAGTCAGGCACCAAAGCAGAGTACTCCCGTACTCTGAGATTTGTAATGTCTAAAATATAATTTCCAAGAGGGCTGGCAGAATAACCTCATTTGGTCACCTGACTCTAAAGTTCTCTCAGTATTCCCCTTTGAAGCTGAGACAGGAGTTTAGCATAGACTGCTACACACACAAATGTTTATGGTACGGTGGGGTGCCATTTTAATGGTTTAACAGATGATTTACATTTCCCTTATTTATTTATTTTATTTTTTTTAGTTGGTACATTTAATTCAGTTGCAGTAATACATGTACATGTCATTTCATTCCAGTAGGGTGCACTGTTATATTTTAACACAAGCAAAGCTCACAAATACATGTTCAGCACAAGCATCTGTACAAATCAGTTTGATATATAAATGGCATACAGTTCTAATATATTTGTAACACACGCATCTTGTTTAAATCGTTTTGATATCCAAAGGACATATCATTCTTTACAAAACTCCAGCTGGCTATGCTTGCACTTGCCCATATCATTACATCTCTTTCCCCCTCAAAGACTCAAGCTAGTTTTTCAAGTGACTCTTGAGAAATGTGGCTTCAGAGAAATAAGCCTATCTGGGAGTATGTTGCCTCATTCCCTGTCTTGAGCGCCCATCAGCATTGGCATTGCTGATCCTACTACGGTGTTGTAGTGTCTGTAATCCTAAGCTCCACCTTAATAACTTGGCATTTTGCTTGCTGGCTCTGTGTAGCCATGGTAAGAGATTGTGGTCTTTGACTACAGTGAATTTCCTTCCATACAGATAAGGCTGACGTTTCTGCAGTGCCCATACTAAAGCTAGACATCCCTTTTCTACAAATGCTTAACATTCATCCCTGGTTTGGAGTCTGTGGCTGAGGTATACCACTGGGTACTCTTCTCCCTATGAGGAAACCTGGCTAAGTACAAGCCACCACCCCATGGTTTGAAGCTTCCACCTGCCCAACAAATTATTTGCTGTAATCTGGACTGGGTAACACAGGGGGTCCTCCCAAAGCTAATTTAAGCTTCTGGAATGCCTGCTCACATGCTGGGGTCCACGCTACCTTATTTTGCCTGTTTTTCTTTGTCAAGTCTGTAAGGGGAGCAGTTTATGGTACTATAACTGAGGACAGACTTTAAATAGTACCCTGCTATCCCTAAGAATCCACTCACCTGCTTTTTGGTAACAGGGGCTGACCATGCCTGAATGGCTTCCACTTTGGCAGGTTCTGGCCTGATCTTACCACTCCCCTCTCTGTCCCAGGTAGAAGACCTCTGCCATATCCATCTGACACTTACTGGGCTTAAGGGTCAACCCTGCTCTCTGCAGTTTGCCCAGCATTCTCCTGACATGCTGAAGGTGCTCTTGCCAGGAATAGCTGTAGATGACAATATCATCCAGGTAAGCAAGGGCATAATCTGCTCCTGCTAGGATATGATCTGCCAGCCTCTGGAAAGTCGAGGCATTTTTCTTCCCAAAGGGCCTCTTCGTGAACTCATACAAGCCGAAAGGAGTCACAAAGACGGACCTCTGTCTAGCTTTGGGAGTCAAAGGCACTTGCCACTAGCCCTTGGTAAGATCAGTACTGGTCAGATACTAAGCCCCACCCAGCTGCTCTAAGGCTTCATCTATCCTAGTCATGTGGTAAGCATTGACTCTGTGACTAGTTTCCTCTAGCCGCACACAACCTGGTGCTGCCATCCTTCTTCGGTACCAGTACCACTGGGGAGGACTAGGGACTGCTGGATTACTCCCATTTCCAATATCTCCTGTATCTCCTTCCTCAAAGTCTGCATAACTTGCTCAGACACCCTGTAAGGGGCCTGCTTTATAGGTCTTTGGGACCCTGTATCCATATGGTGCTGCACCAGGTGGATGCACCCTGGTTTCCCAGTGAACATGTCCCAAAACTCCTTTAACACTGCTCTGATTTCTCCAGTCTGGGTAAGTGATAGCCACTGGGACACTACTACCCCTTCCACTGAGGTGTCAGTCTGAGCCTCACTGAGGTAGTCAGTTACCAGATCCCCCTCAGACTCCTCCTGCCACCCACTGCAGATAATCAGCACAAGGGTCTCTCTATCGTGATAAGGCTTCATCATGTTAACATGGTACAATTTGTGCCCCTGCCTGGCAGATGTTCTTCGTGTTTCACTGTTAGTCATTACATTTGGGTAATCTCCTGGCAGGTTGCCCTCAGTCGGCCTGAATAACAAAGTCTTGGGTCCTGCGTTGGTTGCTGTCTCCTCTTCCATGACATCAGGTCATCAGGGGTATAAAACATGCAGCAGATGCGATTTTATCCAGTCTTTCTTGCTGCGCGGTGCCCGAAGCAGAAGCAGTTCGCAAGTGCTGGTCGGCCGACTCTTGAAATGTTCGTATTCGAGTTTCGGGACCGAAGTCTTCAAACTAAAGCTAAGTACCCCACTGGGGAAACTTTTTCTTGCTCCTTACCGATGTCAGTAAAAGTTAATAATTGCATTACTTGTGGGAAGCAAATCCCTCATAAGGATTTTCATTTGTACTGTATTCCTTGCCTAGGCCCTGATCACAACGTGTCTTGCTGTCGGTTTTGTGCTAGATTTAACCAGTGCATTATTAAGCATCTGTATATTTTTGCTTCTAAATATTGTGGTTCAAGATTTAATTATCCTGAAATGTCGTCTATTAGCAATCTGACTACTGGAGTTCATAAAAAACGCAAAGAAAACGACAGACCGTCGGGGTCCAAAACCGATGAAGCTTCTCCTAAGCCAGTCGCCGGTACTCAGTGAGGCTTTTCGCAGCCCCTGATACCTGCTACTTTTGAGTCGCAGGCCTCTACTGAGACCCATTCGGAGTCCGGCGACCGGTATGCTGCGACATTCTCAGAGTATTGAACCCACGGATGTCTCTCTCTGAGATGGGTCCAGAGCCGCTGAGCAGGCACCGGCTTCTGAGGGTGTTTTCAGGCCTCAACATCTTTATATTAAACCGACGCCAGCAACAAAAACAAGGTAAAAAAACACTTCTGTGTCTAAAAAACTGATGCATGAGCCACGTGCTCAGGCCCCTATGCCTAAAAAACAGATGATCAAAATGGCTGAGTATTTAATTACCTTGATCAGGGGTTCCCAACCCCCCTGCTATGAGGCCTAGGCAAGGCACTGATTATGAATCTTCAGATCAGGTTTCCATTTCTTCTGATTCTTCTTCTGATCAGGAATTTTCTATTCCACCCTATGAGGATTCTAATGCAGAGGAATCCATCCCATCTGCATCTCCCCCTGAGGGTTGCCCTTTTGGTGAGACTTTGCATACTTTAAGGGAACATTTTCACTGGGAGAGTCAGGACTTCTCTGAATCAAAAAAGGCTTAGGGATTTCCTTCTTCTTCAGCGCATAGGCCTTTGGCAATACCTCCTGTATTAGACATTGTTGATGATGTGTTCTCGGAATCAAGCATGGCTCCTGATTCTCTGCCTCCGGCTCCTAGTAAGCCAGACAGATATTACAGGGTTCCTGACTCCCACAAATTTCTTTTCAAAAATCCTGCTGCTGATCCTGAGACTATTTCTCAAGGTCCCAAGGGTGTAAAGCCTCTACAGCCAAAAATCCTACCTCTTCTGATAGAGATTCCAGGGCGCTGGATAGATGGGTTAAAAAGGTTTATACATCTGCAACCTTGGCAATCAGGGCTTTAAACTGCCAGTTTCATATGCTTAAATATCAACAGCATGTTATGGGCTTACTGAAGCAGAAAAAGTTGATTTCTGATTGTGTGGAAAATAGAGTTACAGGAATTATTGCATTCAGCAGAACAGGTTGGAAAGCATACTTTGCAATGTGGGTTTGATTCTTGTAGCCTTGTAGGGCCACTGTTACTGGATCTGTGATTAGAAGCCATGCCTGGCTCAAGGAGCAAAATCTGCCTGATCATGTTAAAGCTAAATTGTTGGATGCCCCTTTGCAGCATGATACTCTTTTTGGTAATAAGGCAGAAGAGGTTTTAAAGAAAATTGAAGACAAAGTTATATCTATGCAAACTATAAAAGATTTCTTTCAAGTGCAGTCACCCAGGTTCGGTAGCCACTGGCCTACTAAAAATTGGTTCTTTCCTGTGTCCAACAGAGCCACTCAGGGCAAATCCAGGTGCTCAAAAGGCAACAGATACCAATCACAAAAAAAAAGCACAACCCTACAGTAAGCAGTCTCAATGACTTTCGTCTGCCATTACCAAGCACTTATCTTTTGGCAGCCCCCTTGGGGGGAAAACTAGCACTTCATGCTCAAAATTGGCAGTTAATTACCCAGGACAAGTGGGTATTAAACATAGTATCCCAGGGGTACAGATTTCATTTCCATACTTTGCCATTTCCAAACAGCCAGATCTGCCACAAAACCAGTGGGCAGAGGCCCAGAAACAAGTCTGATCCCTCATGGACATGGGGACTATTTAACCGGTGCCAGAAGAGGAAAAAGGACACGGTTTTTATTCAAGACTTTTCCTGGTACACAGAAAAGACGATTCATGGCGTCCAACTCTGGACTTATCGATTCTGAACACGTTCCTGGACATTCCAAAATTCAAAATGCTGACTTTACAACAGCTACTGCCTATACTAGGCAAGAATGCTTGTTTAGTAACTAGACTTAAGAGGTATACCTGCATATCCCAATAAGGGAATCATGCAGAAGATACCTCCGCTTCAAAGCAGGTTTTTTGCATTACCAATTTTCTGCACTGCCCTTTGGCTTATCTACTGCGCCCAGGGTCTTTACAAAGTGCCTGGCACCAGTAATTGCATTCTGCAGACAAAGAAGCATTCAAATTTATCCTTATCTGGATGATTGTCTCATTCAAGCAGAGGACAAGGACACTCCAACATCTGGCATTTGTAAAAAGGCTTCTAGCATGCCTAGGGTACACCATAAACGAATAAAAATCACAAGTGGTACCCTCCCAAATTATTACATTCCTGGGTGCAAGCTTGAATACAACTGCCCAGATGGCTTACTTCACGCCAAACAAACAAAGGCAACTGACAGCATACTTCAAACAAATGCCAACAAAAACCTAGTTATCTGCAAGACAAATTCTGCAGGCTTTGGGGTTCATGGCATCCTGCATTCTACTAATTCCATATGCGAGACTGCATATGAGTAAACTTCAGTGGTACCTAAAAAGTTTATGGAGTCAACATTGTCACAGCCTGGAAACAATGAATGTTCATCGTGCATACAGCTGCAGTCATAACAGATGGGTTATCCTGCCGTCAGGCGGGTCCTCGGTCGGCCGAATTCCAAAGTCTAGGTCCGGCGTCTGTTGTCGCTTCTTCCCTGACGTCAGTGCGGCAGGGGTATAAAAGAGCCAGCCGACGCCATCTTCTTCAGTCTTTCTTGCCGCACGGTGCCCGAAGCAGAAGCAGTTCGCAAGTGCTGGTCGGCCAGCTCCTGAGATTTACGAAAATATTTCAGCCGAAGTCTTGAAAGCTAAGTACACCGTTGAGGAAACTTTTCTTGCCTCAGACCGATGTCAGACAAAGTTGATAATTGCATTTCATGTGGGAAGCAAATACCACATAAGGATTTCCACTCTTTCTGTATTCCTTGCTTAGGCCCAGACCACGACGTCTCGGCCTGCCGTTTTTGTGCTAGATTCAACAAACGCACTATTAAGCGTCGGGCGGAGTTCGCCCATCACTATTTTGGTAAAAAATTTAATTATATTATGTCGTCGGATACTCCGACTCCAGTTTTGAGTAAGAGACGCAAAGATAAGGACCGACATACGAGGTCCGCGACTTCTACTGACACCACGCTAAGGCCGACTACTGGTTCTCCGGTTCTGTGAGGCGCCTACGCAGCCCCTGAGTACCGATGACACTTCATTACCGGTGTCTTCTGTGCCCGAGGTCGCAGGCTCCTCGGCCCCCATTCCGACTACAGATACCGACGCCACTCTTGGCGGGGAAACTCAGAGTTTAGACCGGCCTGCCATTTCTCAAGGTGTCTTCAGGCCTTCCTCCTTCTCTATTAAGGCTTTCACAAAATCTAAAGCAGCCATGAAAACTAAAAAACAAGGACCACATACCCCCTCTCAAGGTCCCATGCCTAAAAAACAGATGCTCAAAATGGCTGAGGATTTGATTACTCTTATCAGGGGTTCTCAACCCCCCTCGGACAAAAGGCCCAGATTAGAGGAAGACTACCCTTCCTCAGATCAAGCCTCTATTACCTCTGAACATTCTGAGGACCAGGAATATACATATTCTCCTTTTGAAGATTCTGATGCAGAGGAGTCTATTCCCTCGATCTCCCCCCCCCCTGAGGACTACTCTTTTGGGGAAACCCTACATACTTTGAGGGAACACTTTCACTGGGAAGGCCAAGATTACTCAGATTCCAAGAAAAGGCTCAGGGATTTTCTCTTGCTCCCCCAGCATAGGCCTCTGGCTATCCCTCCAGTCTTAGATATATTAGATGATGTGTACACAGAAGCCAGCCTTAACCCAGATTCTTTACCTCCAGCTCCTGTTAAACCAGACAGGTATTACCGGGTTTCTGATTCGCACCAGTTCCTATACAAAAGCCATACTGCTGACCCAGAAACTATTTCACAGGGTCCCAAGGGAATTAAGGCCTCTACTGCAAAAAAACCATTACCTTTAGAGAGAGATTCCAGAGCTTTAGAAAGGTGGGGGGAAAATGGTGTATACCTCGGCCACTTTAACCATGAGGGCATTAAACTGTCAGTTCCATATGTTAAAGTATCAACAGTTTTTGTTATCTCAGTTGAAAAGCAAAATGACACAACCAGAACAACCAGATTTAAAAGAATTGCAGGATTTGTTGCATAGTGCAGAGCAAGTGGGTAAACATACCTTGCAGTGTGGTTTTGATGCTTTAGAGGCTTCATGTAGAGCTGCTGTTACAGGGTCTGTCATACGTAGACATGCTTGGCTCAAAGAGCAAGCCTTACCAGATCATGTCAAAGCTAAATTACTAGATGCACCTCTTCAAAAAGATGTATTGTTTGGTGTTAAAGCTGAGGAGGTACTAAAGAAAATGGAGGAAAAGGCGAGATCAATGCAAACAGTGAAAGATTTCCTGCAGGTACAACCTCCACGTTTCAGCAGAAACTGGCCTTCAAAAAATTGGCCCTTTCCAGCCATGGACAGACCTCAGAGGCAGATACAGGCGCCTGAGGGGTAGAGGGCAATCTCAAGGATCATTCAGAGCCAGACAATGGCAAGCACCAACCCCAAGAGGTGGAGAAGATGGATCACAGTCATTCAGAAAGCAGACACAATGACTTTCCCCTTTACCTGCCAAGCAAAGCTTTAATGGCAGCACCTTTAGGCGGAAAACTGGCATTATTCTCAAAAAATTGGCATATTGTTACAAAAGACAAATGGATTCTGGACATTATAGACAGAGGTTACAGATTCCACTTTCACACTCTTCCAAAAATGAGAGGCATGCCAAACCTGCCACAAAATCAAAGGGCAGAGGCGTAAAAACAAATTTCAGCTCTCATGGACATGAAAGCTATTCAAGAGGTACCTGCAAAAGAACAAGGTCAATGGTTTTATTCCAGACTATTCCTGGTAACAAGGAAAGACAAAGATTGGAGACCTATTTTAGACCTATCCATCCTAAACACATATTTACAGGTACCAAAATTCAAGATGCTCACATTACAGCAGCTTCTTCCCATGCTGGGCAAGGAGTCTTGGCTGGTAACATTGGACCTCAAGGAGGCATACCTGCATGTCCCTATCAGACAAGATTGCAGAAGATACCTCAGATTTCTTGCAGGTTCAACCCATTATCAATTCTCTGCATTGCCCTTTGGCTTATCTACTGCCCAGAGTGTTTGAAATGCCTGGCATCAGTAATTGCCTTCTGCAGACTTCAAGGAATACAAATATACCCATATCTGGACGACTGCCTGATCCAAGCAGACAGCAAGGACATACTTCTGAAACACCTGGCGTTTGTAATAAAACTGTTGAACTTTCTGGGATACACAGTCAACAAAAAGAAATCAAAACTAATACCCTCTCAAACAATAATTTTCCTGGGTGCCAGCTTGAATACAAACACCCAGATGGCCTACCTCACGCCAGACAAACAAGGGCAACTATCTCAGTACTTCAGCAAAATGGCAACCTTCACCAGGCTGACTGCAAGGAAAGTCCTGCAGGCTCTGGGATTCATGGCATCTTGCATCCTGCTGATCCCATGTGCAAAGCTGCATATGAGGAAACTTCAATGGTACCTAAAAAACTTATGGTCTCAACGCAGCCACAGTTGGAAACAATTATACCACTCATTCCATGTCTTCAAAAGGAATTTCTGTGGTGGGCTCAAGCATGCCAAAGAAACATAGGTCTCCCTTTCTGCATACCTCAAGCAACTCAAATCATCACAACAGACGCCTCGGACTACGCCTGGGGGGCACACATGACAGGTCAGTGCATTCAGGGAAAATGGTCCCAAAAAGAGAAGCACCTACACATCAACCAAAAGGAAATGCTAGCAGTGCAAAATGCTATTATGGCCTTCAAAGACCTACTGCATCCAGGCCAGCTATTGATAAGGACAGACAACACCACAGTGATGTGGTACATAAACAAACAGGGGGGAACTCATTCATACCCCCTGTGCAGACTAGCCATGACCCTTTGGAACACAGCTCTGGAATTGCAAATCCAACTTCAGGCACAATTCCTGCCAGGGAAGGAAAACACACTGGCAGACAGCCTAAGCAGAAATATGACAGACCCACACGAATGGAAGTTGCATCCTCAAGTTTTCGCAAAGATAACTCAGGCATGGGGACAGCCAGACATAGATCTCTTTGCTACCCTTAGAAATTACCAATTGAAAAAAATTTGCTCAAGGAACTATCATCCACAGGCCTGGAAAGTGGACACACTTTCTTTCATTTGGACAACATTGACAGTCTATGCCTTTCTGCCTCTCCCTCTGCTGCCCAAAGTTCTAGTAAAAGCCGGAGCAGAGAGGCCGAAAATGATTCTCATTGCTCCAGACTGGCCAAGACAACACTGGTATCCACTCCTGAAGAGCCTGACGCATTCCCCACCATGGATCCTACCTCTAGTGCCTCTTCTGTTGTCCCAGCACAACTTCAAAACTCTTCACAGCCAGCTGAAAACCCTAAATCTAGCTGCATGGAGAATCCCTTGATTTCCCAACAGACCCTCCTCTCTAAGGAGGTGCAGGATGTCATCTTGGAGGCCAGAAGACCTTCTACTAGAAAAGCCTACTCCGCCAAATGGAAACGGTTTTGTGCCTGGAATCAGAAAAATGGCCAGAATCCTTGGGTAATAAATTTACCTCAAATTTTACAGTACCTAGCTGAGATGTTAAACAGTGGACTTTCCTTCTCTTCCATCAAAATCCATGCTTCAGCCATTTCTGCACAATACAACACAGATCCTCCTTTATTCTCTCATCCTTTCTTAAGACAGTTCCACAGAGGGGCTAAGAATATAAAACCCCCAAGGAAACCACCAGTCCCTGCTTGGGACCTCAACTTCATATTGGAAAAGCTGACCCTTCCTCCTTTTGAGCCAGCTGCTTCAACAGAACTACAATACTTGTCATGGAAAACAGCCTTCCTTCTGGCTATCACCTCAGCACGCAGAGTTTCGGAACTACAGGCCCTCATGGCTGTGCAACCTTTCATCATTTTCCATCAGGACAGAGTTTCCTTATGAACCAACCCTACCTTTATGCCAAAGGTAGTATCCAGTGTAGCCTTGAATCAGACTATCCACTTACCTACCTTTTACCCTAACCCACAAAACAAAGGGGAAAGACTACTGCATTCCTTGGACATTCACAGACAACTTCATTATTATTTGGACAGGACAAAGCCATTCAGGAAATCCGAGCAACTCTTTGTGTCCTATGCTACAGGTGCTCAAGGAAAGGCGATCTCCAAACAGGCAATCTCAAAATGGATAGCCCACTGCATACGCTTTTGTTACTCATTTCATGGAAAAGCTGTGCCTTCAAGCATCAGATCCCACTCCAGAAGGGCCACAGCTACCTCTGCAGCTTTCCTCGGGGGTTCCTACCAAGGACATTTTGGAAGCAGCCACTTGGAGTTCAGTGCACACTTTCTCCAAACACTATCACCTTCCACTTTACTCTAAATCTTGAACGGGATTTGCCACAGCTGTCTTGCAGGGCATCCTTGTTCCTCCTAGTTCCACTTAGTGCCTGGCCACCCCTACTTAGCTTTGGGATTCTACCCATCTGTTATGACTGCAGCTGTATGCACGATGAACATAGTGCAGTTTTGTACCTACCATAAATGTAGATGTTCGAGTGATCATACAGCTGCAGTCCAGGTTTCCGTCCCTCCATCCCCTCTTAGGACAGGCCTTATGACAAACACCTTCTCATACAACCTGTTTGGGGTATTCTTTTATGGTGTATTTGCTTGCAAACTACTGTTTTTTGATTATTCTATATTGCATGATTACATAAGTTTATGTTTTGCCTTCCTTCTGAGGGCACCTGACATCTGGGGCAAGAAAAACTGAAGAAGATGGCGTCGGCTGGCTCTTTTATACCCCTGCCGCACTGATGTCAGGGAAGAAGCGACGACAACCGACACCGGACCTAGACTTTGGAATTCGGCCGACCGAGGACCCGCCTGACGGCAAGATAACCCATCTGTTATGACTGCAGCTGTGTGAGCACTCGAACATCTACATTTATGGTAGGTACAAAACTGTACTTTCCTTCTCATTCCCTGCCTACAACAGGAGTTTCTTTGGTGGGCAGAGGCATGTCACGAAAACAAGGGACTGTCATTCACTCTACCCCATGCCACCCAAACCCTAACTACAGATGCATTTGACTATGCTTGGGGGGGCCCACCTAGTAGGGAGATGCATTCAGGGCAAATGGAGCCCAAACCAAATGCATCTGCATATCAACCAGAAAGAGATGCTAGCTGTTCAGAATGCTCTGACAGCCTTCAAGGACTTGCTTCATCCAGGACAACTACTGATAAAGACGGACAACACCACAGTTATGTGGTACATAAACAAGCAGGGGGCTACACATTCCTACCCCTTTTGCAGACTAGCCATGGCTTTGTGGAACACAGCCTTGACTTACCAAATACATCTTCAAGCTCAATTCCTTCCAGGAAAGCAAAATACTCTGGCAGGCAACCTAAGCAGAAATCTTCTGGACCCACACGAATGGAAACTGGATCCACAAATCTTCAGCATGTTAACACAGAAATGGGGGAGCCAGACATATATCTATTTGTCTCTCCCCAAAATTATCAGTTGGACAAATTCTGCACAATCTCAGAACTCATCACAAAAGAGCATGGAAAGTGGATGCTCTATCCTTCAGCTGGAAAAAACAGCCTTTGCCCCTCTGCCCCTGCTCTCCAAGGTCTTACTAAAAGTCAGACAGGAAAAACCAAAAGTGACCCTAATTGCTCCGGACTGGCCCCGCCAGCACTGGTACCCGCTTCTAAGGAATATGTCTCACCTTCCTCCATGGTACTTGCCTCAAATACCTAATCTACTGTCTCAGCAGAACTATCAAATTCTGCACACACAGCTCCAAACTCTGAATCTTGCAGCATGGCTAATCTGCTAATTATTCAAACACCACCTCTCAGTAAGTCTGTGATGGATGTCATTTTGGAAGCCAGAAGGCCTAGTACTAGAAAATCTTATGCTGATAAATGGAAGAGATTCTGTGCTTGGAACCAAGCACAAGGAATAGACACAGCAAAGCCCAATATTCCTCAGATTTTGCAATATTTGATTGAGGTGCTTGTCAAGGGCCTATCTTTTTCTTCAATAAAAATCCATGCCTCTGCAATCTCGGCTCATTACAATACAGAGCCTCCCCTCTTTTCTCATCCTTTGCTTAAACAGCATATTAGTGGGGCCAAAAATTTAAGGCCTCCCAGAAGAGCTCCAACTCCTGCATGGGACCTCAATTTTGTGCTGGAAAAACTCACCCTGCCTCCTTTTGAACCAGCAGCTACTGCGGATATAACATTTCTATCTTGGAAAACAGCTTTTCTTTTGGCAGTCACTTCAGCAAGAAGGGTTTCAGAACTACAGGCTCTCATGGCAGTGGAGCCTTTTATTACATTTTACCCTGACAGGGTGTCCCTCAGGACCAGTCCTTTTATGCCTAAGGTGGTATTCATTGTGGCACTTAACCAGACCATTCACCTGCCAACATTTTACCCAAATTCGCAGAACAAAGGGGAGCGGATTCTGCATTCATTGGATGTACACAGACAACTAAGATTCTACCTAAATAGGACCAAATCTCTAAGAAAGTCTGAGCAACTACTAGTAGCATTTGCTGCAGGGTCAGAGGGGAAGGCTATATCAAAGCAGAATATTTCTAAATGGACAAGACACTGCATTCATTTCTGCTATTTGCACCATGGTAAACCTGTGCCCAAGGGGATCAGATCACATTCCACCAGGGCTGCCTCTACCTCAGCAGCTTTTCTCAGAGGGGTCCCAACCAAAGACATTCTAGAAGCTGCTACTTGGAGCTCTGTTCATACGTTCACAAAGCATTATCATTTACCTTTCTTCAAATCCAGGGCAGGCTTCGCCACTGCAGTCTTGCAGGGCCTTATAGCTGCTCCTAATGCTGTTTAGATGTTCATCGTGTTTTGCTGTTGCAGTCATTACTGTTAGGTTATCCTGCTGGCAGGCTTACTGCAGTCGGCCCAAGTTCCAAAGTCTAGATCCAGCATCGGCTGCTGTCGCCTCTTCCCTGACGTCAGTGCGCCAGGGGTATAAAAGATGCAGCCGACGCCATTTTCTCCAGTCTTTCTTGCCGCGCGGTGCCCGAAGCAAAAGCAGTTTGCAAGTGCCTGTCGGCCGACTCCTGAGATTTTCAAAGCTGAATTTCAGAACCGAAGTCTTCATTAAAGCCAAGTACCCCGTTGGGGAAACTTTTTTTCTTGCTCCAGACCGATGTCAGAAAAAGTTAACAATTGTATTTCTTGTGGGAAGCAAATACCTCATAAGGATTTTCACTCTTACTGTATTCCTTGCCTAGGCCCTGATCACAACGTTGCTAGCTGTCGGTTTTGCGCTAGATTCAACCAACGCACTATCAAGCGTCTGTTCGATTTTGCATTTCATTACTTTGGCCGAAGATTTAATTATATAATGCCAGCAGAACAGCCGACAACTGGAGTTTACAAAAAACGCAAGGGCAAAGATAGGCATCCAAGGTCCAAAACCAACGACGAAGCCTCTTCTAGGCCAGTCGCTGGTTCTCATTGAGGTGCTTTCGCAGCCCCTGGTGCCCGCTACCTCAGAGCCACAGGATGCTTCCGACTGCCACGTGGAGCTGACTGGGCCTCTGGAAACTCAAGGTATTGGACACTCGATAATCAATCCCTCAGATGGGTCCGGAGCCGCTGAGCAAGCATCGGCTTCTGAGGGTGTCTTCAGACCTACACAACTATATATTAAGCCATCCTCAGCTTCAAAGACTAAAGCAGCTCTAAAGACAAAGAAACAATTACAGCATTCTCCTACTCAGACTTCCATGCCTAAAAAACAGATGCTCAAAATGGCCGAAGACCTAATTACTTTGATCAGGGGCTCCCATCCCCCTCCTGAAAAGAGGCCTAGGCAAGAGACAGAGTATGACTCTTCTGATCAGGTATCTGTTTCCTCTGATTCCTCTTCTGAACAGGATTTTTCTATGCTTCCCTATGAGGATTCTGATGCTAAAGAATCCATTCCTTCAGCCTCTCCTCCTGAGGACTATTCCTTTTGGGAAACGCTGCATACCAATAGGGAGCATTTCCACTGGGAGAGCCAAGATTATTCTGAGTCTAAGAAAAGGCTCAGAGACTTCCTGCTACTTCCTCAGCATAGACCCCTTGCCATTCCTCCTGTTTTGGACATTGTAGATGTATTTTCAGAGTCCGGACTATCCCCTGACTCTTTACCTGCTAAGCCAGACAGATACTACAGGGTCCCGGATTCTCATAAATTCCTATATAAAAACCCTGCTGCTGACCCAGAAACTATATCTCGGGGTCCCAAGGGGGTTAAGGCCACTACTGCGAAAAACCCTGTTCCCTCTGATAGGGATTCTAGGGCTCTAGACAGATGGGGGAAAAAAGTATACACTTCTACCACCCTGGCTGTAAGGGCTTTAAATTGTCAATTTCATATGCTTAAATATCAACAATATTTATTGTCACTACTTAAACAGAAAATGTACTGCGGTAGTGGTGCTGCGGTAGCGTTGTCGCTTCATAGTAAGATGTTGTCCTGTTAGATTCTCAGCTAAAGCGTCTTCTGTGTGGAGACATGCATGAATGGGCATACCTTCGTTGAAGGTTGTGCATCAGGGCTGGCAACTCTGCACATAAAAATCTACTGCCAATCATTAGCGGACTGGAGTTCCGCTGTGGCAACCCCTAACCGGGAAAAGCCAAAAGATCCAACAACTACTAAAACAGAAAATGTTGACAAATACTGAATGTTCTGAGAACAAGGAATTGCAGGAATTATTGCATGCAACTGAACAGGTGGAAAAGCATATTTTGCAATGTGGTTATGATTCACTGGAGGCCTCTTGCAGGGCCGCTGTTACAGGTTCTGTTATTAGAAGGCATGCTTGGTTAAAGGAACAAAATATGCCTGATCATGTTAAAGCAAAATTATTAGATGCACCATTACAGTGTGATACTTTGGTACTAAAGCAGAAGAGGTGTTGAAAAAAATGGAGGATAAAGCAAAATCCATGCAGACAGTCAAGGATTTCTTACAGGTACAGCCACCCAGGTTTAGCAGGAACTGGCCTTCTAAAAATTGGTCCTTTCCAGTCTCAGACAGACCACAAAGAGGCAGATACAGGCATCCTAGAGGCAGATCTCAGCCCCAAGGCTCATACAGGCCTAAACAATGGGGTGCTCCTACCTCCAAAAGCGGAGAAGACAAATCACAACCTTACAGGAAACAGTCCCAATGACTTTCCTCTTCCAGTTCCAAGCAGTTTCCTTT
This sequence comes from Protopterus annectens, assembly GCF_019279795.1. Classification (NCBI taxonomy): domain Eukaryota; kingdom Metazoa; phylum Chordata; order Ceratodontiformes; family Protopteridae; genus Protopterus; species Protopterus annectens. The sequence goes on from NC_056737.1 coordinate 272,207,436, forward strand.
TGACAGCCTCCCTTAGGGGGAAAACTAGCACTTTTTTCATCAAATTGGCAAATGGTTACCCAAGACAAATGGGTTCTCAACATAGTGTCCCAAGGCTACAGGTTCCATTTCCACACCCTACCAAGGTCAAAGGGCATGCCAGACCTGCCACACAATCAGTGGGCAGAGGCACAAAAACAAATTACAGCCCTCATGGACATGAGGGCCATTCAGCAAGTACCACAACAAGAGCAGGGCCAAGGATTTTACTCCAGACTTTTTCTAGTACCCAGGAAGGACATAACCTGGAGACCAATTCTGGACCTATCTATACTAAATACGTTTCTGGAAGTTCCAAAATTCAAGATGTTGACTCTTCAGCAGCTACTGCCCACGCTGGGCAAGAGGGCTTGGCTGGTAACTTTGGACCTAAAAGAGGCATACCTGCATGTCCCAATCAGGCAATCTTGCAGAAGGTACCTCAGATACATAGCTGGCTCAATGCATTACCAATTCTCTGCACTGCCCTTTGGCTTATCTACTGCGCCCAGGGTCTTTATAAAATGCCTGGCACCAGTAATTGCGTTTTTCAGACAAAAAGGAATTCAAATTTATCCCTACTTGGATGACTGCCTAATTCAAGCAGAGAACAAAGACACTCTTCTAAAGCATCTGGCGTTTGTAAAAAGATTACTAATTGGCCTAGGGTACACAGTAAATGAAAAGAAATCAAAACTAGTCCCCTCTCAAGAGATAATATTCCTGGGTGCAAGCTTAAATACAACTGCCCAGATGGCTTATCTCACGCCAGACAAGCAAAAACAGCTGACTACTTACTTCAAGAAATTGGCAACAAAACCCCACATATCTGCAAGGAAAATCCTGCAGGCCTTGGGTTTCATGGCATCCTGCATTCTACTAATTCCATATGCCAGACTGCATGTTAGGAAACTACAATGGTATCTGAAAAGTGTTTGGACTCAGCATTGCCACAGTCTGGAGACAGTAATTGCACTCATATCCTGCCTTCATCAGGAGTTTCGATGGTGGACAGAAGCCTGTCACCACAACAGGGGTCTGCCATTCAGATTACCCACAGCCAGACAGACACGGACAACGGATGCATCAGATTATGCCTGGGGGGGGCCATATGGTAGGAAAATGTATTCAGGGCACATGGCCTGCAAACCAGATGCATCTTCACATCAATCAAAAAGAGATGCTAGCTGTTCAAAATGCCCTGACAGCTTTCAAGGACCTGCTTCATCCAGGACAGTTACTAATAAAGACAGACAACACTACGGTCATGTGGTACATAAACAAGCAGGGAGGTACCCATTCCTACCCCCTCTGCAGACAAGCAATGACCTTATGGGACACAGCATTGGCCTTTCAACTTCACCTGCAAGCTCAATTCCTGCCAGGAAAAACAAATACTCTGGCAGACGAACTAAACAGAAACCTCATGCATCCCCATGAATGGAAACTGGATCCACAAGTCTTCAGGATGATGACAAGGAAATGGGGATGCCCAGACATAGATCTATTTGCCTCCCCTCACAACTGTCAATTGCAGAGATTTTGCACAGGGACTTACAAGCAAGCATGGAAAGTGGACGCCCTATCATTCAGCTGGAAAAATCTAACAGTATATGCTTTTCCCCCACTACCTCTCCTTCCCAGAGTACTCCTAAAGGTCAGACAAGAGAAGCCAAAAATTATTCTGATTTCACCAGACTGGCCACGCCAACACTGGTACCCAATCCTGAAGAGCTTGTCTCAAGATCCAGCATGGTTATTGCCTCAAACTTCTCACTTGCTGACCCAACAAAGCAATCAGATCCTGCACAGCCAACTCAGGACCTTAAATCTGGCAGAATGGTGGATAATGTAGCCATAATGAACACTCCCCTTTCAAAAGCAGTTATGGATGTTATCTTGGAGGCCAGGAGGCCCAGTACCAGAAAATCTTACGCAGAAAAATGGAAGAGATTCTGTGCTTGGAACCAAGAACAAGGCATTGACACGTATGTACCAAACATTCCTCAGATTTTACAATACCTGACTGAGATGCTGAACAAAGGCCTTTCTTTCTCATCAATTAAGATTCATGCCTCTGCCATTTCTGCACATTACAATACGGAACCACCTCTCTTTTCTCACCCTTTAATAAGGCAGTACCTCAGAGGGGCCAAAAATATTAGGCCTCCAAGGAGAGCACCAATTCCGGCCTGGGACCTCAATTTTGTTTTGGAAAAACTCACACTGCCTCCTTTCGAGCCAACATCAACAGCGGATATTAAATTCTTATCCTGGAAAACCACTCTGCTCCTAGCCATTACCTCTGCAAGCGAGTCTCGGAGTTACAAGCACTCATGGCTGTGGAACCTTTCATCATTTTTCATCCAGACAGGGTTTCTCTGAGAACAAACCTTACATTTATGCCTAAGGTGGTGTCCAGTGTGGCCCTCAATCAAACCATTCACTTGCCTACCTTTTTATCCAAATCCACAGAACAAGGGGGAGAAAATTCTGCATTCTTTGGATATACACAGGCAGTTACGCTACTACTTGGACAAAACTAAAGCTTTCAGAAAGACTGAGCAACTTCTAGTGTCATATGCTACAGGATCAGAAGGAAAGGCTATCTCAAAACAGACTGTTTCTAAATGGATAGGCCACTGCATCCGTTTCTGCTATTCTCAACATGGCAAGTCAGTGTCTAAGGGCATTAGGCCTCATTCCACCAGAGCAGCAGCCACTTCAGCAGCCTTTCTCAGGGGAGTACCAACCAAAGAAATCTTAGAGGCTGCAACTTGGAGTTCAGTGCGCACCTTTACAAAGCACTACCACTTGCCTCTCTACTCTAAATCCAGAGCAGGCTTCGCCACTGCAGTTCTGCAGGGTCTCATAGCCTCTCCTAATCCACTTTAGCCCAGCCACCCTTCCTCAGCTTTGGGATTCAACCCAACAGTAATGACTGCAACAGTGAAACACGATGAACATAGTACAGTTGTGTACCTACCATAAATGTAGATGTTAGAGTGTATTCACTGTTGCAGTCCAGGTTACCCACCCACCATCCCCCTTCCCTTTGCTGGGCCTTATCTGCACTTCTCTATCCTGTACAACCTTTTTGGTGTATTTGCTTTTAGATGAAGAAAATGTTATTTTTGTGTATGCATTTCTTTTTGATATATATTTTTCAGCCTACCTATTTGGGGCACCTGACATCCGGGGCAAGAAAAACTGAAGAAAATGGCATCTGCTGCATCTTTTATACCTCTGGCGCACTGACGTCAGGGAAGAGGCGACAGCAGCCCACGCCGGACCTAGACTTTGGAACTCGGCCGACTGCGGATAGCTTGCCAGCAGGATAACCCAACAGTAATGACTGCAACAGTGAATACACTCGAACATCTACATTTATGGTAGGTACACAACTGTACTTTCCATCCTCCTGTCCATAGCTTTGGGATTCTACCCAAATGTAATGACTGCAACAGTGAAACATGAAGAACATAGTACAGATGTTCATCGTGTTACCCTGCTGCAGTCATCACACTTGGGTTATCCTGCCGTCAGGCGTTCCCGCAGTCGGCCTGAATTCCAAAGTCTTGGTCCGGCGTCAGTTGCTGTCGCTTCTTCTTCCCTGACATCAGTGCGCCAGGGGTATATAAGAGGCATCCAACGCCATTTTCTTCAGTCTTTCTTGCTGCGCAGTGCCCGAAGCAGAAGCAGTTCGCAAGTGCCGGTCGGCCGACACCTGAAATTTCCGATTCGATTTTCAGTCCGAAGTCTTCAATAAAGCTAAGTACCCCATTGGGGAACCTTTTCTTGCCTCAGTCTGATGTCAGAAAAAGTTAACAATTGCATTTCTTGTGGGAAGCAAATACCTCATAAGGACTTCCATTCCTATTGTATTCCTTGCCTAGGCCCAGGCCACGACGTCACAGGTTGTCGGTTTTGTGCTAGGTTTAATAAACGAACTATCAAACGTCATTTTGACTTCGCACGACATTACTTTGGTAGGAAATTTAATTATGTCATGCCGTCGGAGCAGCCGACGACCGGCATACATAAAAAAACGCAAGGATAAGGACAGGAAGCCTAGGAATAAGCCAGACTCCGAGGACTCTGCTGGGCCTGTCGCCAGTTCTCCGGTTTTCAGTGAGGTGCCTATGCAGCCCATGAAGACCGCAGAATTGGAACCCCAGACAGCTGCGGATTCTCAAGTGGAGTCTACTAGGCCGACGCAGCCATCTTCCGACACCGGAGCAGAAGTAGACCCCGGTACAGTGGAAACACCTTCGGTTGCAGAAGGTGTCTTCAGACCGACTACACTCACCATTAAATCTTATGCTAAGCTTAAAATTCCTTTAAAACCTAAGAAGACTGTACATCAGTTTACAGTTCATGGCCCCATGCCTAAGAAACAGATGCTTAAGATGGCTGAAGACTTGATTACCCTAATCAGGGGTTCCCATCCCCCTCCTGATAAAAGACCAAGACAAGAGGATTATGCTTCCTCTGACCAGGTTTTAATTTCCTCAGATTCTTCTGAGGAACAGGATTACACTTTTCCACCTTATGAAGACTCTATTCCCTCAGCATCTCCCCCTGAAGACTACTCCTTTGGGGAAACATTACATACCATGAGGGAACATTTCCACTGGGAAGGCCAGGACTACTCTGATTCTAAGAAAAGGCTCCGAGAGTTCCTTTTACTACCCCAGCACAGACCTCTTGCTATCCCTCCAGTTTTAGATATTGTGGATGATGTTTACTTGGAGTCTAGTTTAAATCCAGACTCTACCTCCTGCTACAGCCAAACCAGACAGATACTACAGAGTACCTGACTCACACAAATTCCTTTATAAAAGCCCTGTGGCTGACCCAGAAACAATTTCCCAGGGTCCTAAGGGAGCTAAAGCTTCTATGGCTAAAAATCCTGTGCCCTCTGGAAGGGATTCCAGAGCCCTAGATAGATGGGGAAAGAAAATATACACCTCAGCAACTCTGGCTATGAGAGCATTAAATTGTCAGTTTCACATGCTGAAATATCAGCAATTCCTAATGTCTCAATTAAAAAAAAATGAGCACACATACTTAACAGTCTGAATTCAAGGAAATGCAGGATCTGTTGCATGCAGCTGAACAGGTGGGCAAACATACTTTACAATGCGGATTTGATTCGTTGGAAGCTTCCTGTAGAGCAGCTGTTACTGGCTCTGTCATACGTAGACATGCTTGGTTAAAAGAACAAATCCTTCCTGATCATGTTAAAGCAAAATTATTGGATGCACCTTTACAGCAGGATGTATTATTTGGTGTCAAAGCAGAAGAGGTTTTAAAGAAAATGGAGGATAAGGCAAAGTCTATGCAGACTGTCAAGGATTTTTTGCAGGTACAACCCCCTCGTTTCAGCAGAAATTGGCCAACAAAAAACTGGTCCTTTCCAGCTCCTGACAGATCACAAAGGGGCAAATACAGACGCCCAAAGGGCAGAGGTCAGTCACAAGGCCCTTACAAACCTTGCCAATGGGTACTGCTACCCAGAAAGGAGGAGAAGACAGGCCCCAAGCTAGCAGAAGACAAACACAATGACTCAGTCCTCAAACTACCAAGCAAATCTCTCCTGGCAGCTCCCTTGGGAGGAAAATTTGCATTTTTTGCAGACAACTGGCACATCATCACAAAAGACAAATGTGTCCTAAACATTGTCTCTCAAGGATACAGATTCCACTTTCATACCTTACCAAGGATAAAAGGAATGTCAAACCTACCACCAAATCAATGGGCAGAGGCACAAAAACAAATTACAGCTCTCATGGACATGAGCCATTCAACAGGTACCTACACAGGAGCAAGGACAAGGATTTTACTCAAGACTCTTTCTAGTCCCAAGAAAGGACAAAGCATGGAGACCCATTCTGGATCTTTCAATTCTGAACACCTATCTGCAAGTATCAAAATTCAAGATGCTAACACTACAGCAGCTTCTTCCCATGCTGGGCAAGAATGCTTGGCTAGTAAAGTTGGACCTCAAGGAGGCATATCTGCATGTCCCTATCAGACAAAATTGCAGACGATACCTCCGCTTCATTACAGGTTCAACGCATTATCAATTCTCTGCACTGCCCTTTGGCTTATCTACTGCGCCCAGGGTCTTCACAAAATGCCTGGCACCAGTAATTGCATACTGCAGACAAAGAGGAATTCAAATATACCCATACCTGGATGACTGCCTTATTCAAGCAGAAAGCAAGGACATTCTTTTAAAGCATCTGGCATTTGTCAGACACCTTCTAAGTTGCCTAGGGTACACAGTAAACGAAAAGAAATCAAAACTAGTACCCTCACAGAACATAATATTCCTGGGTGCCAGCTTGAATACAACGGCCCAGATGGCTTATCTCACGCCAGACAAGCAACAACAGCTGACTCAATATTTCATAATAATGGCAACAAAGACCCAACTCCCTGCAAGAAAAATTCTGCAGGCCTTGGGATTCATGGCATCTTGCATAATACTAATACCATTTGCAAAACTGCATATGAGGAAATTACAATGGTACCTGAAAAGCGTATGGACTCAGCACAGCCACAACTTGGAAACAATAATACCACTCATTCCCTGCCTTCAACAGGAGTTTCTATGGTGGGCACAGGCATGTCACCTCAACAAGGGTCAGCCTTTCACCTTACCCACAGCCAGGCAAACTATGACAACAGATGCATCGGACTATGCCTGGGGAGCACACATGCCAGGACAGTGCATTCAGGGCAAATGGACTACAGATCAGAGGCATCTGCATATCAATCAAAAAGAAATGCTAGCAGTACAGAATATCTGAACAGCTTTCAAGGACCTCTTACACCCAGGACAACTAATAATAAAGACGGACAATACCACAGTAATGTGGTACATAAACAAGCAAGGGGACACACATTCCTACCCTCTATGCAGGCAAGCAATGACCTTGTGGAACACTGCACTGTCTTACCAGGTACAATTACAAGCACAATTCCTGCCAGGAAAGAAAAACACATTGGCAGACGACCTAAGCAGAAACATCATGGATCCACACGAGTGGAAACTAGATACACGAGTATTTGCAATGATAGCTCAAAAATGGGGATGCCCAGACATAGATCTGTTTGCAAGCCCCCAAAACTACCAACTTCAAAAATTTTGCACAAGGACATTCCAGCCACAAGCTTGGAAAGTGGACGCCCTCTCATTCAGTTGGAAAACATTAACAGTGTATGCCTTTCCTCCACTGCCTCTTCTAGCAAAGGTACTGCTGAAAGTCAGATTAGAGAGGCCACAAATGATACTCATTGCACCAGACTGGCCATGCCAGCATTGGTATCCAATTCTAAGGAACATGGCCCACGGCCCACCATGGATTTTACCACAGATTCCTCACCTGCTCACCCAGCGAGACAATCAGATTTTACACAGCCAGCTCAAGACTTTAAACCTGGCTGCATGGCAAATAACCTAAACAACCAGCCAACACCTCTATGTTATGGATGTCATTCTGGAGGCCAGGAGGCCCAGCACCAGGAAAACCTATTCAGACAAATGGAAAAGATTTTGCACCTGGAACCAGGCTAAAGGCCAAAATCCCCTTGATCCAAACATTCCTTAGATTCTGCAATATTTAACTGAGATGTTGCACAAAGGACTTTCCTTTTCATCTATTAAGATCCACGCCTCAGCAATTTCAGCTCATTACAACACGGATCCTCCTTTATTCTCACATCCACTCCTAAGACAGTACCTCAGAGGGGCGCTAAGAACATAAGACCGCCAAGGAGAGCACCAACACCTACTTGGGATCTCAACTTTGTTCTGGAAAAGCTTACACTGCCGCCCTTTGAACCAGCTTTTTCAGCTGATTTAAAATTTCTTTCATGGAAAACTGCCCTGCTAGTAGCAATAACCTCAGCTAGAAGAGTCTCAGAGCTACAGGCACTAATGGCAGGTGGAGCCTTTCCTCATTTTTCATCAAGACAGAGTCTCTCTTCGAACTAACCCTTCCTTTATGCCAAAGGTGGTATCCAGTGTGGCCCTAAACCAAACCATTCATTTGCCTACCTTTTTCCCAAATCCCCAGAACAAAGGAGAAAGACTCCTGCACTCTTTAGACATTCACAGGCAATTACATTACTACTTGGATAAAACTAAGGCTTTCAGAAAAACTGACCAGCTCTTTGTAGCCTATGCTACAGGATCACAAGGAAAAGCTTTCTCAAAACAGACCATTTCTGAATGGATAGGGCATTGCATTCATTTCTGCTACACGCATCATGGGAAACCGGTACCTGCTAACATTAGGTCCCACTCCACCAGGGCTACAGCTACATCAGCAGCCTTTCTCAGGGGAGTACCAACCAAGGATATTCTGGAAGCTGCAACTTGGAGTTCAGTGCGCACCTTCAACAAACACTATCACTTACCTCTGTATTCTAAGACTAGAGCTGGTTTTGCCACTGCAGTTTTGCAGGGCCTACTAGCTTCTTCTAACCCTGTTTAACTCCACCTCCCATCCTTAGCTTTGGGGTTCAACCCGTGTGTGATGACTGCAGCAGGGTAACACGATGAACATAGTACAGATGTCCTTCAAGGATGCATCTGCAGTCATAACAAATGGGTTGTCCTGTCGTCAGGCAGCCCTTCGGTCGGCCGGATTCCAAAGTCTGGGTCCGGCTTCGGCTGATGTCGCACTTCACCCGACGTCATCTCTGCTGGTCTTCGGGTATAAAGGCATCAGCCGACGCCATTTTCCTCAGTCTTTCTTGCCGTGGCTCAAGCAGAAGCTGTTCGCAAGTGCCGGTCGGTCAGATCCAGAGATTCCTACTACCGAATACTACTTCGAAGACTTCTAAAAAGCTAAGTACCCCGTTGGGGACTCTTTCTTGCCTCAGCCGATGTCAGAAAAAGTAAATAACTGTTTAACTTGTGGGAAACAAATACCTCATAAAGATTTCCACTCTTACTGCCTACCTTGTTTAGGCCCAGACCACGACGTAGCAGCCTGTTTAGCCTGTGCTTCCTTCAACCGACGAACGCTTAGGCGCGGTCGGAGTTTGCTGAACAGTTTTTCGCTCAGATTTTGCGTACATTATGCCGTCGGATCCTCCGACTACCCAAATTGTTAAAAGCGAAAGAAAAGACCGACACTCGCGGTCCGCGGTTTCGGCGAAACCACGGTTAAGCAAGCATGAGTGTCTCTGTTTCGTCGAAACCGAGAACGGGTCAATCTTCAGCCGAATCCATGACTACTACTGAGGCTCCTGCTACCTTAGTTGAATCGGCCTCTGAAGTTTTGCCTACTACTTTGGTTCCTAGTGAATTATCAGACACCATCCCTTTGGATGTCTCTACCCCAGCACGTGGTGCTGCTAGGCCTCCTGCAGCCATGTCTATAAAGGCCTTTGCCAGGGCTAAAGCAGCCAAGACTGTTAAATCAGTGCCTGTTAAGACCCCCTCACATAGGCCCACTTCTAGTTCACAAATGCTTACTCTGGCAGAGGATTTAATCTCCTTAATTAGGGGATCCCAATCTCACCCAGACAGGGCCTCTCAGCCTCCAGAAAAGAGACCTAGAGCAGAGCCCCCGAGCCAGTGTCGTCTGATGGTTCTTCGGATGAATCAGACATTAGAGATCAGCCAGAGGCTCCTTTTTCTACTTATGAAGATTCCGATGCTGAAGAATCCATTCCATCTGCCTCTCCACCAGAGGAATTTTCCTTCGGGGAAACCTTACATGCCATGAGAGAACAATTCCAATGGCAGGGACAAGATTTCTCAGATTCAAGAAAAGGCTTAGGACCTTTCTGCACTTACCACAACATAGGCCCTTAGCTATACCTCCAGTTCTGCCTGTTGTGGATGATGCATTTAATGATGTTTGCACTGCTCCTGATACTTTACCTCCAGCCCCTGCCAAACCAGATAGATTTTACAGGGTGCCAGACACTCATCACCACCTATACAAGGCCCCACTTGCAGATCCTGAGACTATATCCCAGGGGCCTAAGGCAGTAGCTTCGACCTCAGCAAAACCCTCTCCCTTCTGAAAGGGAATCCAGGTCCTTAGAGATGGGGGAAAAAAGTTTACACCTCTGCTACTCTCTCAGCTAGAGCTTTAAACTGTCAGTTTCACATGATCCAATACCAAGAGTTTATGCTTGATCAGTTAACTAAAGCTGTCCTCTGATGACTCCTTAGATAAGAAATATGTTTTAGAAATGGTGAATAACATTCAGCAGGTTAGTAACCATTCTTTAAAATGTGGCTATGATGCACTGGAGGCTTCATTTAGATCAGCCATGACTGGCACAGTGATAAGAAGGCATGCATGGTTGAAGGAACAGGTTTTGCGGATCATGTTAAAGCAAAGCTGTTAGATGCTCCTATGGATAAGGCCAGTCTATTTGGTACACCTGCTCAGCAAGTAATGAAGAAAATGGAAGAGAAGGCAAAATCTGTACAAACAGTTAAGGATTTCTTACAGGTTCAGCCCGCAAGGTTTAGCAGGAACTGGCCTGCCAAAAATTGGTCCTTTCCAGACTCCTCAAAATCTCAAAGAGGCAGGAATAGGCGCTCTAGAGGCAGAAATAAATCCAGAGGAGGTGCCTATAGAGGACGCCAGTGGCAAGGCAATAACCAGAGAGGCACAGACACAACCACTGCCACTGCAACAGGACAATCACAGTGACTTGACTCTGACACCGCCTACCAGGGAGCAAATAGCAGCTCCTTTAGGCGGAAAGTTAGCCTTATTTTCGAAAAATTGGCACTATATCACAAAAGACAAGTGGATTTTGCAAACCATAGACCAAGGCTACAGGTTCCACTTCCACACCTTACCAGTAAAAAGAGGAATGCCAAACCTACCTCCAAATCAACAAACAGAAGCTCTAAAGCAGATAGCTCAATTAACAAAGATGAGAGCTGTGGAAAGAGTACCAATAACACAACAGGGCAAAGGATTCTACTCCAGACTCTTCCTAGTACCAAGAAAAGAAAAGTTGGAGACCTATTCTCGACCTGTCCGTCTTAAACACATACATCATTGTACCAAAATTCAAAATGCTGACCCTACAGCAACTTCTTCCCATGCTGGGCAAGGAGTGTTGGCTGGTAACTCTAGATCTCAAGGAGGCATACCTGCACGTCCCCATACGACCAAATTGCAGAAGATACCTCAGATTTCTTGCAGGATCAGAGCATTATCAATTCTCAGCATTTCCCTTTGGCTTATCTACTGCCCAGAGTATTCACAAAATGCCTGGCATCAGTAATCGCTCATTGTAGGCTACAGGGAATCCAAATTTATCCATACCTGGACGACTGCCTGTTACAAGCGGACAACAAAAGCAAGCTGACAACAGATTTACAAAGAGTCATTTGCTTACTACAAGCCCTGGGATACACAGTCAATTTAAAAATGTCAAGACTGATACCATCCCAGACAAGAACATTCTTGGGTGCGGAATTGGACACAGTAAAACAAATGGCATTCCTAACTGCAGAAAAACAAGCACAGCTCCCTCTTTACTTCTTGGCATTAACAAAGCAGCACAAACTAACAGCAAGAAAAGTACTGCAGGCCGTGGGCTTCATGGGATCATGCATAATCCTGATCCCGCATGCCAGACTGCATATGAGAAAACTACAGTGGTACCTAAAGAATTTATGGTCTCAACACAGGCACAGCTTAGAAACCGAAATCCCACTAATCCCATGCCTGAAACAAGAGTTCCTATGGTGGGCTCAAGCATGCCAGTCAAACCCAGGCTTGCCCTTCCACAACTTTCAAGCAAACCAAACCATCAAAACGGACGCCTCAGACCTAGGCTGGGGGGCGCACATGTTGGACAAGTGCATACAAGGATTGTGAACTCAAGACCAGCTGCACCTGCACATAAACCAAAAAGAAATGCTGGCAGTAAAACTAGCAATCCAGAAATTCAAACCATTCCTCAAAGAAGGCCATTTAATGATAAGGACAGACAACACCACAGTCATGTGGTACATCAACAAACAGGGAGGGACTCATTCATACCCCCTATGCAGAATGACTCTGGACCTTTGGAACATGGCTCTGAGCTACAACATCCAGTTACAGGCAATATTTGTGCCGGGAAAAGAAAACACCCTAGCAGACATGTTAAGCAGAACCACCTCGGATGCTCACGAATGGATGCTACACCCGGACATCTTCAAGGCCATCACAAAGAAATGGGGAATGCCACAAATAGACCTATTCGCATCCCCACTCAATCACCAGCTCAAGAAATTCTGCACAAGGACATGCCACCCACTAGCATGGAAGGTGGACTCTCTATCCTTCAGTTGGAAAGGCCTGACAGCATATGCATTTCCACCTCTTCCTTTGATGCACAAGGTACTACTGAAAATCAGAGAGGAACGCCCAAGGATAATTCTGATAGCTCCGAATTGGCCAAGACAACACTGGTATCCTTTGCTGAGGAGCATGTCTCAGGGGAGAATGTGGCCAATACCCCTGATGCCTTTGATGTTAACTCAGAACAACTACAACATCATGCACCCAAACCTAAAAACCTTGCAACTGACTGCCTGGAACATCACATAACAGCTACTAACTCAGACTTATCCCAAAGGGTTAAAGACATTATCCTTGAAGCCCGCAGACCTTCAACAAGAAGGAACTATGCAGGAAAATGGAAAAGGTTTGTCATTTGGAGTACTGAAAGAGGAAAAGATGTCTCAACATAGATATTGCTAACATCCTGGAGTACTTGGCAGAGCTTCTACATACGGGCCTGTCCTATTCCTCCATCAAGATACATGCATCAGCTATTTCCGCAGAATACAGCTTCGATCCACCTGTTTTTTCGCATCCTCTACTCAGGCAATTCCTCAGAGGGATCAAGAATGTAAAACCTCCTAGGAAACCACCATTACCAGCATGGGACTTGAACTTTGTGCTAGAAAAATTGACACTCCCTCCATTTGAACCAGCAGCAACAGCAGATCTTCAACACCTATCATGGAAAACTGCTTTCCTACTGGCAATTACTTCAGCAAGGAGGGTTTCGGAACTACAGGCCTTAATGGCAGTACAACCCTTCCTAATCTTCCATCAAGACAGAGTGTCCATGAGAACTAATCCTACATTTATGCCCAAGATGGTATCCAGAGTGTCTTTAAACCAGGAAATCCACCTACCTACCTTCTTTCCCAATCCACAGAACAGGGGGGAAAGGCTGCTGCATACCTTGGATGTACATAGACAGTTACGCTACTACCTGGACAGAACCAAAAGTAACAGAAAAACTGACCAGCTTTTAGTAGCCTATGCAACAGGAAGGGAAGGAAAAGCAATTTCCAAACAGACAATCTCCAAATGGATAGGAAATTGCATAAGATTCTGTTACTCCTACCATGGAAAACCAGTTCCACAGAACATAAGACCTCATTCTACAAGGGCTACAGCCACTACCACAGCTTTCTTACGAGGAGTGGCAACCAAGGACATTATTGAGGCGGCTACTTGGACCTCCGTGCATACATTTGCCAAGCATTATAATTTACCTCTATACTCTAGATCCCGAGCAGTGTTTGCCACTGCTGTATTGCAAGGGATCCTAACTACACCATAATTCTTCTTCCTCCTCCCCTAGTTTGGCTATGGTATTCTACCCATTTGTTATGACTGCAGATGCATCCTTGAAGGACATAGTACAGTTTTGTACCTACCATAAATGTAGATGTCCGAACAGGATAGCATCTGCAGTCAGGATTACCCACCCTCCTTCCACTCTGTGGTACTCCTAGGGTATTTACCCTCCTAATAGCTAGCTGGGGGGGAGTCTCTTATGGTGTATTTGTTTGTATATACGTACATACATGCTTATTTTTTGCGTTTGCCTTCTACTATTTTGGAAACATTGGCATTTATCCAAAATTTAGCTTTCCTAGAGGGCAACTGGCATCTGGGGCAAGAAACACTGAGGAAAATGGCGTCGGCTGATGCCTTTATACCCGAAGACCAGCAGAGATGATGTCGGGTGAAGTGCGACATCAGCCGAAGCCGGACCCAGACTTTGGAATCCGGCCGACCGAAGGGCTGCCTGACGACAGGACAACCCATTTGTTATGACTGCAGATGCTATCCTGTTCGGACATCTACATTTATGGTAGGTACAAAACTGTACTTTTTGTACCAACCATAAATGTAGTTCGAGTGTTCACCCTGCTGCAGTCCAGGTTACCCTCCCTCCATCCCCTCTGAACTAGCTGAACTTATCTATACCACTCTATCCTATGCAACCTCTGTGGTGTATTTGCTTGTGCCTAAAGGTATTGTTTTATTTTCATCTAGATATATATATATATATATATATATATATATATATATATATATATATATATATATTTTGCCTACCTATTGGGGGCACCTGACATCTTGGGCAAGAAAAACTAAAGAAAATGGCGTCGGATACCTCTTATATACCCCTGGCGCACTGACGTCAGGGAAGAAGTGACAGCAACCAACGCCGGACCAAGAGTTTGGAATTCAGGCTGACTGCGGGAACGCCTGACGGCAGGATATAACCCAAGTGTGATGACTGCAGCAGGGTGAACACTCGAACATCTACATTTATGGTAGGTACAAAACTGTACTTTGTGTACACTTGCCATAAATGTAGATGTTCGATTGTATTCACCGTTGCTTTCTGGGTTACCCACCCACTATCCCCCTTTCTATACCTTTTCTTTCCTTCACTATACTCAAAAGACTTTGTGGTGCATTTGCTTTTAGTTGAGGGTAAAGTTTGTTTCTAAAAGTGCATTTCTATATTTACTGTTTATTTATATATGTATATTTTTGGTCCCCATTTGGGGGGGCATATGACATCTGGGGCAAGATAAACTGAATAAAATGGTGTCGGCTGCATGTTTTATACCCCTGACGTCATGGAAGAGGAGACAGTAACCGATGCAGGACCCAAGACTTGTTATTCAGACCGACTGAGGACAACCTGCCAGCAGATTACCCAAATGTAATAACTGCAACAGTGAATACACTCGAACATCTACATTTATGGCAAGTGTACACAACTGTACTTTTTACCAGATAACATCACTGACCTTCCTTACCATTTTGAAGGGTCCCTCCTGAGCTGCCTGCAGCTTATTGTGTCCGACAGGAATGAGCACCATCACCTACTATCCCACAGCATGCTCTCTGGCTTGAGCATTCCTGTTATACCAGACCTTTTTCTGCTGTTGGGCTCCTGCCAGGTTCACCTGGGCCAAGCCATGATCTCCCTCATCTTTGTTCTGAGGTTTAAGACATATGCCACAGCTGACTTCTTGTGGAATTCACAGTTACCCTCCCACTCATCATGAATGAAATCTAAAGGCCCCCTCACCCTATACCCATATACCAACTCAAAGGGTGAAAAACCTGTGGATTTCTGGGGCACCTCTCTGTATGCAAACAGTAGATGGGGCAAATATTTGTCCCACTGTGTCTCAAACTGGTCTGCAAATGCCCGGACCATGGTCTTTAGTGTAGTTTAACCTGTCCACAAGACCATTAGCCTGGGGTGGCAGGGGGTTGTCTTTAGTTCCTTCACCCCACAGTACTCCCACAGGCAAGACAGCGGGTCTTACATGAAATTGATACCTCTCTGTCAGTTTTTCTCTTGGGCAACTTACCCTGCTGAAAATGTCTAGCAAAGCATTTGCCACCTTCTCTGCCTCAATGGTGGACAGAGCCACCGCCTCAGGGTATCTAGTAGCATAATCTACTACCACTAGGATGTACGTCTTCTCTGTGGAACTTGGGGTACTCAGAGGTGCCACATTATCTGCAGCTACCCTCACAAATGGCTCCTCAGTCACAGGTAAAGGCATCAAAGGAGCTGTGACATTATCTCCTGCCTTGCCTACTTTTGTGGCACTCCTCACAGGTCCTGCAGTACCCTGCTACATCCCTGGCATTCCCAGGCCAATAAATATTCTGCATGTCTGTTGGTACGCTTTACGCCCATATCACCTGCAAAAAGAATGTCATGGGTTATAGCTAGAAGTGTAACAAACAAAATATTCCCCTGCACGTCAGGAACTGCACGGCTCTAAGTGAGTATCTCCAAAAACAAGAAATGAGCCAGCAGCAAGTAGATAGTGTCAAAAAGAGTAGTTTAATAAAAACTACCCCAACAGCATAATGGCATCCAAAAACAAACCGGTTTCGGCAATGGTTGGAAACCTAGCCTTCTTCAGTGTACAGCAAGGAGCCAAGACAAAAATGCTGTATTTAAACAGATAAAGCCATGCTGATTGGTTACAAAATAATGAGCAAGTGCTGATAGTCAAACAGCATAAATTAACAAAAAATATTTTTTGTATGGCTGTAAATACATTCAAAAATAGATCATTAAAGGGCTTGAGTACATACATATCATGATTGGCTATCTTTATGTATATGTTAGTAAAACATATACATAATACAATATACTGAATATAAAACACCAATTTTGAACAGAATATGCATATATGCAGAATGCATAACAAATCAGAGTACATAATACAATATTGGCATAAATTAATCCAATATAAATATAAAATTATATATGTGTATTCTGAATATTGGAACACCATATGTTCAACAAACGTGTATAATATATTCAATTTATAAACAATCATTTATCCCAGGGCTAAATAATGCTCCTAGTTTCGTGATCCATTTCTTTTCTTTAAGATTGAGTTTGTTGTGCCAACCACTCTTAATGGTTCTGTCACCAATGATTTTATCAATAATAGTAAAATGAAATTTGGCAGTACTGTGTATAAGAGTGTGTTTGTATAATGCATTGGTAGTTTTATGGCATCTAATGTCACTGAGATGCTCAGAGATATAGTTTAACTGGTCTTGACGTCTGTCCTACATAAAATGAGTGGCAGGTACAACATGCCAGATACACGCCCAATCTGTGTTACAGTTGGCAAAAAATCTAATGTCAAAAACAGTATTGGTATTCCTACTGGTAAACTCCTTAGTTTTCAACATATGCTTACAATTGACACAGTGGCCACATGGAAATGAACCAATAAGCCTATCTCCCAAAATTGTAGTTTGATATACTTGTGGTAAGGTGGACTCATAGTGATGTTTGTAATGATTAAAGTGACCAGCCAAATTCTTTCCTACGAAAAGAAAAGAGGCACTTATCAGGAACAATGTTTTAATTCTGACATCAGCCTCCAAAATGTTCCAATTGTCCCTGATAATCCTAATAAAGTTGTTGGTGTTTCTACGAATGTTGTAGTGAATCTGAGTTTGTTTGTCTTAGTATGTTTCTTTTTATATGTTAGTAAATTCGGTCTATGTAGACCCATAGCATAATTCTGAGCCATGGTCACATATCCTGAACAATAGCCACGCTCAATGAATCTGTTATACAAATCCTGAGCATGATTGACATAAGTAATGTTCTCAGAACAATTCCGCCTAATCCTAATAAATTGCGATTTAGGGATGTTCTTTGCAATATGTTTTGGATGAAAGCTGGATGCGTGGAGAATCGTATTATATTGGGGGAATTTTCTATGGGTTTCAGTTGTCAAGGTGTTATCATTATTCCTGGTTACCAAAACATCCAAAAATGTAATGGATTCGATCATAGGTAATAGTAAATTGTATTCCCATATATTATCATTCAGGTATTCCATAAATTCCTGAAGATATGGAATATCCGATCTCCACACCATCCAGCAGTCATCCAAATATCTGCGCCAGATATCAATTTCTGGCAAAAACAAATTATGAGTGTCGTCATAAATCATAATTTGTTCAATATAGGCCATAAACAGATCAGCATAAATAGGGGCAAAAGATGCCCCCATAGCTGTACCTCTGATCTGTAGATAACATTCCTGGTTGTAGAAAAAAACATTCTTGGTCAAAACATGCTCAGTTAGATTCAACAGGAGGGTATTAAAACCAGGTTGATATAATTTAGATTCATTGAGCCAAAATTCAATAGCATCAAGTCCACCCCAATGTGGAATATTGGTGTAAAGTGAACTTACGTCCAGGGTACATAGTAACCATTCTGTATCCAACTGCATATCATTTACAATACTCAAAAATTGAGTGGTGTCCTGTATTCGTGATCTTACATATAGTAACAATGGCTTTAAATGCATAGTTAGGAATTCAGAAAGAGGTTCAGTTATCGACCCCATGCCTGATACAATCGGCCTTCCAGGTGGATGTGAAAGATCCTTATGTATTTTTGGTAGAAAGTAAATATGTTGTCTAGTAGGATCAGTGATTGTTAAATGATAACGTGTTTTCTTGTCAATAATACCATTGTCAACAGCAGAGTTCAAAAAGTCATCAATATCCTTTTTGAAAACCAAGATGGGGTCCAGTGGCATTTTGGTATAATATTTGGCATCATTAAGTTGTTTATGTGCTTCAATATCATAATCACACCAATCTAACACTACCACTGCCCCTCCTTTGTCTGCGTTGATAATGACTAGATCTTTATTGTTTACAAGTTCCTCTAGACAAGATTTTTCACCATCAGTGATGTTATTAGGCATAGGTCTCTCATAATTATGTTTGAAATGTAACTCACTAAGTACACTTCTCAAAAACAGATTAACAGCTGGATGCATAGGAGGAGTGAAATTAGAGGCATGATATTTGAAACCTTCCTGTTGTGAATGTACAATGTCCCCTTGTTCCTGAAAAAACAATTTTAAGTTAATAAGTCTACAGAATGTAAATAGGTCATTAGTAAATGAATCTTCTGGAACAAAAAAGCCAGGAATAAAGGATAAACCTTTATTTAGTAGAGATATCTGTTCATCTGATAATATAGTGCTAGAAATGTTACATACATTATTTATTTTTTGGTCAGTATCTCCAACAGATTTTGCAGACTGGTAACTTTTTCCGTGCTTCCTGCCCCCCCTCCTCCTCCTACCCCTGTGTTCCCTAAAGGGGATACATAGTTTTTACGTTTGGGGGTGGGGGAATCCATGGTGGACTGTGTGTCAGTATCTGTACCAGATGAAGTCTCCAAATCAGTGGACTCAGTATTATTACTATGCCCTTTTAGTATGGAACGTGGACGTTTCCTTTTAGATTTAGAAACTTGCTTCTTAGCATTCTGTCCTTCTTGGAATCGGACATGTCTGACATTCTTGAACGGTTGTCCCTTCTCATAATCTGAAAGATCGCGAGAAAACTTTTTAAGTTTTCTATCCTTTAGAATAGTATCAAAACTCAACAGTTCAGTACTCAATTTTAATAGTAAAGCAGGGAAAAAAGTTTCATTTTGGTAGTGATTGCATTCCTCAATAGAATTCAAAACTATAGTAGTTTCACTCTCAATGATTCTAGTGTAATGCTCAGATAAGGCTTTAACAAACTTCATCGAGCATTCTTGTTGTATGAGATTCCATTCCGAGAGTAAATTATCATCTGGACTCGCCACCAAGGGCTGTATTTTCACTCTGAGACCCCTAGGGCAAATGCCCTTAACCAAATATGCTTTTAATAGTTTGTGGTGCCAAACACTGGATCTCAAGGCCTTCATATTTTTATTAAGTGAGGCAAATTGTTGTTCACATTTTTGTTCGGGTTTTGAAGAAATCATGTTTCCTGAGGCAGTGGTGTCATTTCCAATGCCAAATGCTGCAATATCATCTTTATCGGATGATAAATCCAAAAGAAGCTTTTGGAGATCCATATTATGACCCAAATTATTCTATTATAGAACCACGGCCTGTATATCAAGATCAAATAATCAAACAATAATTAGACAATAATGGCTCAACACCATAGAACTAAAAATTAGTTCGTTGTAGCCACGTCTGATACAGGTCAATAATGGTATTTATATAATGATATATATGAATAGTCAAAGGTCTAATGCTTGGCCCACAAATAACATTTGTTTATTAATATTGAAAAATAGAGATAGTCCCAGAAGTGAAGATATGTAACTTAAGATACAAGGATCCACCTAGAATCAATGGAGTGAAAATTATAATAAAATGTTATTATGTATCTAAATATTCTGGAATTGTTCAAATGATATCAAACATATCATGGACAGATACTGACTTAGTCCATCAATCCCATATAGATTATTGGCTTATACTAAGTAAACTCAGTCATATAGGTACCAAAAAATTATTATTATATAAAGTCGTATAAACTGAGTTACTTATTGCGGAGATAGAAAGCAACATAAATCTATCATATCTGTAATATAATGACAGAAAGATAGTTATAAATCAACTAAGTTGTTTCAAAAATTTGTTCACATTAACCCTTAACCAGTGTATAGAACTAGCACAAGTTAAATTATGAATTTTTACAAAATTGAAAAAACAGAAGCATAATATAGCAAAACATGAACATAAACCCTATATAACTGTATTTCAAAAGGCACTGTTATTGTTCAAATCATGTAAAGTCAATCATGAACTTATACTAACTGAGTATAGCAAAATGCAATTTGTTTATACTAAAGTTAAATTAGTCATAAAGACTTCAAAATAGTAGTGTTATTATATGAAATTATCTTAACTGAATTCCTAACTGTGGAGTTCAAAAACATAATCCGTCTTCAGTGTCTATAATTAGCTATCCGGATGAGTAATCATAATCAGCCAGATTTGCTAGTTTTCATCCAAAATTGTCATCTTAAACTTGTACCTAATATATATCCAATGAAAAATGAAAAACTAATATTGAGATTACACAGCATATGTATGTACCCCAAAAAAGAAGAAATGATTGTTCAAGTGGACAAAATGTGCGATGAACCCAGTATGAAATCCAACAGATTAACTCCAGCTGAAAATCGGAAATGTTATCCCTTCATACAAAAAAGGATAAACAGATGTTATTTCAAGAATAATAATAATAAAATGTAATTCAATCCCTATTACAGAATGCAAATGGCATTAAGCCTGTGTAGGCCGTAACAAATTATACAAAAGATCAAAAACATAACCTGAACAATAGCCCTATGTTAATATGAAGTTACACCTTAAAAAAATAATCAAAATAGCTCACAGCCCCTGCATACAATAAGGTTGTCAGCCAATGTAACAATCATGTATATATATGTGTATGCTAGAAATCAGTCCAAGGACGGAAAAAATAAATTCCGCCTACCAGAAAAATATATATAAACTATTAACATAAAGTTCCATATGTCAATAGGTCCCATCAATAACATCAGGAACAAAAAATGAATCAGATATCTCAAACAGTTATGTCAAAATTCCCAGATTTTGCAATGGGATTATTTAAACCCTGTTCCAATGTCATCCACAAATAGCAAGCCAAAAAAATGAAAAATATGGCTGCTATAAAGGTTAGGTATATCAGTTATTATGAGATGTTGCTGAAGTTCTCCAACTGTCGTCAATCCAAACACTACAAAACATGCAGTCCACAGCATCAATACAAAATCACCATGTTGAAAATAAGGCCCACATATATATCCAGCCGTTAATAGTTGGAAAGATATTCGTTATAGTCCCTGGTTTAATATCGTATAAGATATATACTTTAGAGTGCCCCAGATGAAATCGCAATTCACCCAGTTATTGTATTAGTCCACTTGCCCTAAGGGCTGCACCAACAATATCAGAGATAATGTCCCACGTACTTCAAACATAGAATATAGAACAACCCAAAGGAGATAGTATAATCACAAATCCAAAAATATGTAAACTAAACACATAGTCACAGATAAGATGGCATAGTTCACGATGGTTTCCCCGAACAAGAGCAGAAAAAACGTGTTGCAAGCAAAATGCTCCCCTGCACGTACAGCTCTCTGCGACTAGCACCAAACACCCAGTTTCCCAAGTCGTCGTCAATCCATATAATACACTACTCACATGTAACGTCCACAGCATGAATACTAAATCGCCATAAATTTGAAAAAATAATAATAATTGGGTTCCCCTGGTTCCATATGATATAAAATGTGTAGTCCAAACAGCCCCAAACAAAATCGCAATTCACCCGGTCCGTATATCCATGATCCAAACACTCTAAGATATACACAGGCCACGCCGGAGATGATATACCTCGCGTTGCATGTAATACAAATAAAGGTAGTCCGATATTCATGCGACAGTAAGTTGTAAAGGGCAGTATGTACAAAGACACTTTCAATAATGGAATGTGGAGCAACCCAAAAGTAATACGAACTCAAGTCCAAAAAAGTTTAAACCAACCGCATGGTCACAGATACGATGACACAGTCCACCATGGTTTTCCCCCAGCAGGAGCAGAAGGGAAGTGTAACAAACAAAATATTCCCCTGCACGTCAGGAACTGCACGGCTCTAAGTGAGTATCTCCAAAAACAAGAAATGAGCCAGCAGCAAGTAGATAGTGTCAAAAAGAGTAGTTTAATAAAAACTACCCCAACAGCATAATGGCATCCAAAAACAAACCGGTTTCGGCAATGGTTGCCGAAACCGGTTTGTTTTTGGATGCCATTATGCTGTTGGGGTAGTTTTTATTAAACTACTCTTTTTGACACTATCTACTTGCTGCTGGCTCATTTCTTGTTTTTATAGCTAGAAGTGCCAGACAGTAGGGTCTATATTAAATAAATGAATGCTTAAAATTTCGAGTGCAACATACTCGAACACTTAAGTGAATGTTTGTTTATTTTATCGACTGCTCAGAACTTTGGAAAATGGAGTTCTGAAATATTTTGTTTGGCCAGCACTGATGTATGTGTCTTAATACGTCATATAAGCTAGTTCTGACGACGCCATATGGTGCAGAATGGGAGAAATTCCTTTTTCTGCACTGAAGTGCAGTGTTGGAGTTGGTATATTTAAGTAGGGGGGTATGGGGGTTGCAGGGGGGCTTGCACCCCTGCTTGCATTGCAGTATGTTTTCCCTTTTTTTTTTTTTTTTTTTTGTTAGTGTATGTATGTACTTTGTATTCGTTGGTTTCGTGTACTGTAGCACTTGGGAGGAGTAGGAGGCCAAACGAAACATTTCGGGATTGTGTTTTTAGATATTCTGAGTGGTTGGTTAAATAAACTTTCACTTAAGTGTTCCAGTATGTTGTACTCGACGTTTTAAGCGTTCATTTATTTAATATAGACCCAGACAGTAGGCTTCAGGCACTAACAACTGCTGTATTTACCTCACCTTCTAGCCCTCCCTCAGGGGTCCAGTCTCTATACAGTAACCCTTTTGTTCCAGTATACAGAATCCCCTTTTCCCTTGAGAATCGGATGGCCTCCCTAGCTACCTCCCTCAGGCCATGTAATGTAGGGTTTTGAGAGCTGAGCCTGTCTCAACTCTCTCTGTATCTCTTCCCAGCTTCCCTTCCACAGGAAGTCCGCTGTCCTCTGCCAGCGGTGCCTCATTGTCAGCCTGAGTACTAATGCTCACTTTTGCCCTTGCAGTCACTCTGTCCAAGGGAACTTCAGTACCCACCAACAGCTGTGGTTCCCCTTCAGTCTCACAGGGTAGCTCCCTCCCTGAAGTAGCCACATCACCCATCCTGGCTTCAGGTGCGTAGTTTGTCTGGATCTCCCCCAGGTTACCAGACCCATATGCCTGTCTCCAAGCCTGACTGCATGTGACTGCATGCACACAAGGTACTCCATTATCAAAATCATTCCCCCTCAAAACATCTGCAGGGGTATCCTCAAACACACCTACTTGCTTGCTTTGTTTTCCACCCTCCCAGTCAAGGTGAACCCTAGCCAGAGGCATTTAGAATGGGATCCTTACTAAAGCTCTCACTGAAGTGGACTGCCCAAGCCAGTATTGCTCCTCTTTAACCACTGCAGGCTTCACTGTGGTTATATCAGAGGCTCTCTCTCTCTCTCTTGGCATTGGCTGTTTTCCATCCACCAAGATCGACCATGAACTCTGCTGATAGTTTGGTACCCCTGTTGTCTCCAGACAACTTACCACTGTCATTCTGTTATTCCTACTTGCTTGCTCCCTAACCTTGCCTCTGCAGATCTCTATGTGCTACATTACCCCACTGATTACATTTAAAACACTTAACTCTTGGTCCTGGCTGTGTACCTCAACTAGTGGCTTCCCCTGTTACTGGCAGATTCTGTTGTGGCAGTTTAGGCTGCCCACCATGGGTTCCCTTAGATCCATGCGCATCACTGGGTATCCCTTTCCTGTGCAACAATGCCCTGCTTGCCAGTTGTAGGTCTCTTTTTTTCCCCAGCTCATCTGCAGAGTTGCATTCCCTATCTGCCAACCAGATTCTCATGTCCCTCACCAAAAGGTCTTCCAGCCCTTGAAAAGTGATGGCATGACACCCACTCACCCACCTATGAAAATAAGTGCTTAGTTCAGCAATGTAATCACAGGGTCTGTGTTGAATGTTCGAACATTCAACATTCCGAGTGTCATATGGTCGACACTATATCGGATTTTTGAATGTTCGAACGTTGTAACAGAAATCTCCATACAGCGCGGAATGGGAAGATATCCCTTTTCTGCACTGTAGTGCAAACTCTGAGTTGGTATATTTAAAGAGCGGGGGATCTGGGGACTGCAGGGGGTTAAAATGTTCAGGTAGGTGTTGTGTACTTTATTTTTTATTAGATATTCAAACTTTTGAACGTTTGATCATATGGTGTAGACCATATGATCGAACTTTTGAAAGTTCGATCATATGGTGTAGACCATATGACAGTCGAACTTTCAAAATTTTGTTCATCTAATATAGAACTTAATCACATACACTTTAATTGTATTGTGTCTGTGCTCACGAAACTTTTTTCTGTAAGCTTCAGGTGTTAACTCAAAACATTGTAATAAATAGTGCTTAACTTTATCATAATCTAAACAATTAGTATCAGACAATTTAGAAACAGCAGATGTTAAGTTGTCAATCTCGCCTTCATTCTTGCTGGATGGGTTCGGAGCCGATCCTCTGCTCCGACTCGGCCTTTACTAAAGCTCGAGAGCTATTTTTACTGGCTCGAGGCTACCCTATATCCCACAATGCTAGGCGCCAACTACCCAGATCTCGTTTGCTGCTTCAGCTATGAGGTTGCATTTTTTTGCCGGCTCCAGGTTGTATTGATCTTTTTATATTTCTAGTTAGTTTTTTGGTCCTTACCTTTAGCGATAATTATAACTAGTACTACCCTATAGTTCCCCTTTTAGAATCCCCTCTTAGGTAGTCTCTTTCTGGGTCCCCCCCCCTGTTATTGCCCGGGTCTCTCCTGTTCTTCTGAATAGTTAGGCCTTTGGCTAAAGTTGTTTTATTATAATACTTGTGTGGAGTTTTTTGTGTGTGTGCCTAGATTTAAAGTAGTTGTATTTTTAGTCTATTACAAGTTTTTTGGTGGGTGCTTGTTGTGTTGTGCTTGTGACTAGACTATTAAAATTTTTTTCTGTCTGCCTTGTCATCCTTGTTTTCGGGATGTCTAAAGACACCAAGGTCTCGGGCTTCAAGAAGTGTGACTCGTGCTGTCAGAAGATGTCTCTGACAGACTGTCACACTTCTTGTGTGTATTGCCTAGGCCCTCTGCACCTGCAGGACTCTTGTTCTGTCTGCCATGCCTTCAGTCCAAGAGTCCTGCAGGAACGCAGAAATAAACTTATTTTGAGAGGCTTGTTGAAGCCTGAAGGTTCCCCGGCCAAGCCTCTGTCGGGTAAACCTTCTAAGCCTGCCAAACCATCGGCTCCATGTTCGGAGCCGTTGCGGAGCGGTGCTGCCACTACTACTGCATTGGGTCTGGCCGGAACCGATGATTCGAGGCCTCAGTCAGCTCCGACCCTACTGTTGGAGCCGTCTTCTAGCCGAAAGCGCTCCAGGGCTCCTTCCTTAGAGTCGGTCCACTCGGCTCCGAGGTCTCCCTTATCAGAGCAGAGCCATAGGTCCCATTCCTCTCGGTCTTCCAGGCTGTTGGATCATGACCTCGAGAGGGTGGTTAGCAGACTCCTTAAGTCGCAGGCGCTGGCCCAAATGTTGCATAGCCTTCTCATCAGACAGTGGCTATCCCTAGTTCCTCTTCGATTCCTCCTCCGACTCTTACTCTGAGCTCGGAGCCGGAGATCGTAGGGGTCGGGACCATCGGAACGTCGGAGCCGATACCACACCTTTCGGCTCCCTCCAACACCAACCAAGCCAGATGGGTACTACAGAGTCCCTGACTCTCACAAGTTTCTTTATAAAAACCCTTCTGCTGATCCAGAAACTAGTTAGGGGTTAAGGCTTCCATTGCAAAAAATCCAGTACCCTCTGACAGAGATTCCAGAGCTTTGGGTAGATGGGGGAAGAAAGTATACACTTCTGCAACTTTAGCAGTAAGAGCTTTAAATTGCCAATTTCACATGCTTAAGTACCAACAATATTTAATGGCTCAATTAAAACAGAAAATGCTTGCAAGCACAGAAGCTTCTGATTGTAAAGAAATGCAGGATTTATTGCATGCAGTTGAACAGGTGGGAAAACATACTCTGCAATGTGGTTTTGATTCTCTAGAGGCCTCTTGTAGAGCCGCAGTTACAGGTTCAGTGATTCGAAGGCATGCTTGGTTAAAAGAACAGAGTTTACCTGATCATGTTAAGGCAAAATTATTGGATGCTCCTTTACAGCATGATACCTTGTTTGGTGTTAAGGCAGAAGAAGTGTTAAAGAAAATGGAGGATAAAGCAAAATCTACGCAAACAGTCAAGGATTTCTTACAGGTACAGCCACCTCGATTTAGCAGAAATTGGCCTACAAAAAATTGCTCCTTTCCGGTGTCAGACAGACCACAGAGAGGCAGATACAGACACCCAAGAGGCAGATCTCAACCCCAAGGCTCAAACAGGCGACAGTGGGGCACCTCAACCCCAAAAGGAGGTGAGGACAAGTCTCAACCTTACAGGAAACGGTCACAATGACTTTCCCTTTCGTACGCCAAGCACTTCCCTTTCGGAAGCCCCCTTGGGGGGAAAACTAGCACTTTTTTCTCAAAACTGGCAAACAATCACCCAATACAAATGGGTTCTAAATATTGTGTCTCAAGGTTACAGATTCCACTTTCATACTTTACCAAAGCTAAAAAGAATGCCAGACCTGCCACCAAATCAATGGGCAGAGGCACAAAAACAAATTACAGCCCTCATGGACATGAGAGCTATTCAAAAAGTACCACAGCAGGAACAAGGACAAGGATTTTACTCAAGACTCTTCCTGGTCCCCAGAAAGGACAAGGCCTGGAGGCCCATGCTAGACCTTTCAATTCTAAATACTTATCTGGATATTCCGAAATTCAAAATGTTGACATTACAGCAGCTTCTACCCATGCTGGGCAAGAACGCTTGGCTTGTTACTTTGGACCTTAAAGAGGCATACCTGCATGTCCCTGTCGGACCAAATTGCAGAAGATACCTCAGATTCAAAGCTGGTACAATGCACTACCAATTCTCTGCACTGCCCTTTGGCTTATCTACTGCACCCAGGGTCTTCACAAAGTGCCTGGCACCAGTAATTGCTTTTTGCAAACAAAAAGGAATTCAAATATATTCATACCTGGACGACTGCCTCATTCAAGCAGAGACAAAGGACATTCTTCTACAGCATCTGGCATTTGTAAAAAGGTTGCTACCTTCTCTAGGGTACACATTAAATGAAAAGAAGTCAAAACTAGTGCCCTCACAACAGATTATATTCCTGGGTGCCAGCTTAGATACAACAGCCCAGATGGCTTACCTCACGCCAGACAAACAGGTTCAACTAACTCAATATTTTCAATTACTGGCAAAAAAGTCCCATCTCCCTGCAAAAAAAATTCTGCAGGCCCTGGGATTCATGGCATCCTGCATACTACTAACACCATATGCCAGACTGCATATGAGGAAACTACAGTGGTACCTAAAAAGTGTTTGGACTCGACACACTCACAGTTTAGAAGCAGTAATACCAATGATTCCCTGCCTACAACAGGAGTTTCAGTGGTGGGCAGAGGCATGTCACCTAAACAAGGGTCAGCCTTTCACCCTTCCCACAGCCAGGCAGACTCTAACAACAGATGCTTCGGATTATGCCTGGGGAGCACACATGGCAGGAAAATGCATTCAGGGCGAGTGGACCACAGACCAGATGCATCTTCACATCAATCAAAAAGAGATGTTGGCTAGCTTTCAAGGACCTTCTGCATCCAGGACAATTATTATTAAAGACAGAACACCACAGTAGTGTGGTACATAAACAAGCAAGGGGGCACTCATTTTACGCCATATGCAGGCAAGCCATGACCTTGTGGAACACAGCTCTAACGTACCAAGTTCACCTGCAAGCACAATTCCTGCCAGGAAAGAAAAATACTCTGGCAGACTATCTAAGCAGAAATATCATGGACCCTCACGAATGGAAATTGAATCCACAAATCTTCAGCATGGTAACGTAAAAATGGGGATGCCCAGACATAGATCTTTTTGCCTCCCCACTGAATTGCCAACTACAAAAATTCTGCACAAGGACTTATCACAAACAAGCATGGAAAGTGGATGCTCTTTTGTTCAGCTGGAAAAACCTAAAAGTTTATGCCTTCCCGCCTCTACCTCTCCTTTCAAAGGTACTCCTAAAAGCCAGACAGGAGAAACCACAGATGATCCTTATTGCTCCAGAATGGCCACGTCAGCGCTGGGTACCCTATCTTAAGGAACCTAGCTCAAGGCCCACCATGGATTTTGCCTCAAATTCCACACCTTCTGACTCAACAAAACAATCAGATCCTGCACGGTCAGCTCAAAACCCTAAACCTGGCTCCATGGCAGATTTATTAGTCAAACAGGTAACACATCCCTTGCTAAAGCAGTACCTCAGAGGGGCTAAAATCATAAGACTGCCCCAGACAGCACCAACACCAACTTGGGTTTCAATTTTGTTTTGGAAAAACTGACCCTGCCACCTTTTGAGCCCGCCAATACAGCCGATCTAAAATTTTTATCATGGAAAACAGCTCTGCTCCTCGCAGTAACTTCAGCACGAAGAGTCTCAGAGCTACAGGCATTAATGGCAGTGGAACCTTTTATAATTTTTCATCAGGACAGGGTTTCTTTAAGGACAAACCTTACCTTTATGCCAAAGGTGGTATCTAGTGTGGCTCTTAACCAAACCATCCATTTGCCAACTTTTTATCCAAACCCCCAGAATAAAGGGGAGAAACTTCTGCAATCTTCTGACATACGCAGGCAGCAATGGTTCTACTTGGAAAAAACAAAAGCTATCAGGAAAACTGAGCAACTGTTTGTAGCATATGCTGCAGGATCACAGGGCAAGGCTATCTCAAAGCAGACTATATCCAAATGGATAGGATGCTGTATTCGTTACTGCTACACACAGCATGGGGAATCTGTCCCAAATAGCATTAGGCCACATTCCACCAGGGCTACAGCCACTTCAGCGGCCTTTCTCAGGAGTACCTACCAAGGAAATTTTGGAGGCTGCAACTTGGAGCTCAGTGCACACCTTTACCAAGCATTACCACCTGCCTCTTTACTCTAAATCCAGAGCAGGATTTGCCACTGCAGTTCTGCAGGGTCTCATAGCCAATCCTAACTCTTTATAGACCAGCCACCCAACCTTAGCTTTGGGATTCTACCCAAGTGTTATGACTGCAGCAGTGTAACACGATGAACATAGTACAGTTTTGTACCTACCATAAATGTAGATGTTCGAGTGTTCACACTGCTGCAGTCCAGGTTACCCTCCCTCCATCCCCTCTGAACTAGCTGGCCTTATCTATACCTTTCTATCCTATACAACCTTTGTGGTGTATTTGCTTGTGACTGAAGGTATTGTTTTTATTTTATATGTATTGCCTACCTACTTGGGGGCACTTGACATCTGGGGCAAGAAAAACTGAAGAAAATGGCATCGGATGCATCTTGTATACCTCTGGCGCACTGACGTCAGGGAAGAAGCGACAGCAACCGACGCTGGACCAAGACTTTGGAACTCTGGCCGACTGCGGAACCGGCTGACGGCAGGATAACCCAAGTGTGATGACTGCAGCAGTGTGAACACTCGAACATCTACATTTATGGTAGGTACAAAACTGTACTTTTTACTGTTGCGTGCACACACACACACACACACACACACACACACACTCTCACACTCTGAGGTCATACAGCTACTTAGATTGAAACTTCACAACTCATTGCTGTTTATAGCTACAGTCTTTCTCTTTCCTGGGGCACTAAGCCCGTTAACCCTTTTATAGTTTGAATGTTAAACAGTCTTATAACCAGTGACAGGTCACTAATTAGCTGAGCTATGCAAGCCAAGAAATGTAACACTCTGGCTTACTCGGGCAAAAAAAAAAAAAAAAAAAAAAAAACAGGGCATGAAACTTGCACAGTATCACTTTTTAAAAAGGCTACATTATGAGTTATTTCTGTATCCTTTTTCAGGAGTGGTTCATAGGTGATGTAACACATGTAAGAGCCACTAAAAAGTCATAGATATTTTCCCTGAGGATTCTCAAACTCGACATATTTCTTACTGTGTGTATTGTAAGTTAATATGGCTGTGATCTGATAAGAAGAGTAGGACAGTAATCTCATCAATTGCACCTTCAGTCATGGTTAGGAAAAAATATGTAGTTAATGTGGTGCTGGGAAGTTTGGATTGTGTAGAACTTCATGGTGAGACAAAAAAAAATAAATATACATACATATATATATATGTGTATATATACATATATATATATATATATATATATATATATATATATATATATATATATATATTCCCCCCCCCCCCACCATAGTGGTACTTTTAAAGTCAGGGCAAACACCCAGAGGTTCATTTAAGATTCCTCAGGCATAGCCAGAATGTGATATGTAGGAGAATTGAGGATCCAGGGGAACTGCGACAAAATTCAGAAGCAAAATATCAGTGTAAAAGCTGGTGGGTGGTAATTGTAGGTGTTAGAGCCTTCAAACCTATTTGGCAGCATGGATCCTGCATATATTCAAAGACCACAACTTGGGAAGCACTATCTTATTTCTTGTATAGTCTAGTCTTTGAGGCATAGTAGTTAGCTCTTGAGTCAGGCATGACCCTCGGGGCATTTTACATTCCTTTTCCATGAAATATTCTGGCAGACTGCTTGAACAGAACAGAGGCAAACCTTTATGAATAGATGCTTGACAGGTATGTGTTACTGGATTTGGTCTTCAGGTGATATGTGCCAGAAATCTACCTTTTTGCTTCTTCAGAAAGCAGGCACATCCAGAAGCTTTGCAGTAAGCCACCCAAGTACAGGGGCCATGGCAGCAGATGCCTTCTCAATAAGCTGGTCAGGCCTGTTGCTGTATGTTTGTCCTGCATTCCCTTGTCTCCTCAGGGTAACACAGAAGGTAAAGGAGTACAGGCCAAAAAATGCTACTTGTTGGCTTTGTTTTTGACCGAGACAGCACTGGTTGTTTTCCCTTCTGAGTGTGGTTTAAAAAAGCAGATTAGTTCAAGAAAATAAACGAATAACCAAACAGTTGAATGCTGGAAGCATGGACATTGAACACGCAGCTCCAAAAATAAAAGTAATGTCAGAGCTTTAATTCATAAAATGTCTCATAAAAATATTGAGACATTTTGTGAATTAAAGCTCTGATATTACTTTTATTTTTGGAGCCATGCTTTCAATGTTCTCATGTTTCTAGCATGAAGGTGTTTTGATTATTTGTTTATGATTAGGACAGAGCCCATGTTACTGCCTTATGACAACAAATGTGGACAATTGTACACCCTAATTTCAAGACCCTGATGCTGACAGTTTAGAATGATGTACCTTTCATTGCCTTTAGGCACATGTTTTATGAGTATGTGATTTGTGCTTTAAAGGAGGCTAAGAATCTGATGCAAGGAAGTCGTACATATAAAAGTGGAAACTTCCTTTAGTACCTAAGGATGGGTCTAGATCAGAATCTCAGTTCGTTGGCTACGATCCTGAAGTGCCTGCTGGACCTTTACACATATGACTTCCTTCGTGAAAAGATGTGCGTCTATTTCAGCCTGCATTGGAAGCCCTCTTTTTTTAATTTTTAACTGGTAAAGCAGTCCATTAAAGAACTCCTGCTCCAAGAAAGAACTTTCTCCAGCAGGAGTCCTCAGCTATGTCCTAGAGAATTTAATATTGCTATCCATGAAGCTGTTTTGTTGTTACTACTGTACCCCTCTTTTTTAATTTTCTATAAGGATATGTGAACACTTTGCACCGATCCTACATTTATGTCTATAAAGTGGTGATAAACTTGTTCCTAAATCAGGCTATTCACCTCTGTTCTGTGCTGCTTCATTGAACAAGGTGGAAAGAATCTCATGTACCCTGTATATGTGCACAGGCAACTGAGATTCATCTTGAGAGGACTGAAGGGCAAAGGTAGGGGGAAGCCTGTCTTCCAAAACACCATTTCTAAATGGGTGACTGTTACTCATTCCAATACTGTGCAAGGACATGTCCTGGCCAACTCTGATAGATAGACGTCAGCTGCATTTACTTTTTCCAGGTGTTATAACCTGGACATTACCTGTAGAGCCAAGGCAGGATTTCTCATTGCTATTTGTGGGGACTGCTATAATGAACACCTTCTCAGGCCCATCTACCCAATTTTCAGTGAACTCTAGGAATCTTTCCAGGTGTTAATTCAGCAGCAGTGAACAGTGCAATAAGCATAGTACAGTTATGTTAGGAACATACCGTAATTGTAGATGTGCAGATATGCTTACTCTTGTAATATTTTACTTCTCCTACCTTCTTTTTTCCTGTAGGCACCCTAGGGTTGGGGTGGGTACACAATCACTTATTGCTTTACCTTCCTTCTCTGCTACCCTTACAAGATGCACCCCTCTTCATTTTGATCTAGGATGTGGTGAATCAGCTTTGGGGGAATCCTCTGCTTAGGATTCCATATCTAGGAACATCTTTTGTATGAGCAGTTAGTGCTTTTTTCGCGTCCAAAATCCTTAGATGCTGATGAGGTAAGAAAGCATTAAAGGTGGCTTTGGTGATTGCCCCTCTTATACCACAGATGTGTTGATGTCCAGATGGGAAGGTGTGGAGGGGGAAAGAGTACAAAACTCTGGATGCCAGAACGGGCTGTGGGTTTTCTCTGATAGGAGTCTCAAATGTTATCAATACTGCAACAGTGAACG
Organism: Protopterus annectens; assembly: GCF_019279795.1. Taxonomy (NCBI): domain Eukaryota; kingdom Metazoa; phylum Chordata; order Ceratodontiformes; family Protopteridae; genus Protopterus; species Protopterus annectens. The sequence goes on from NC_056737.1 coordinate 272,240,636, forward strand.
CAGTTAAACATCTACAGTTCTGATAAATTCCTAATACAAGTGTACTTCATTATCTTAAGTAGGTTATAGTGTACCACAGCCAACTTCCCCTATGATGCTTTAGGATTTCAAAGAACTGAAGAAACTGCTAATTCTGGCTTTGTTGGACTGCCTTTTTGTAACTTCCAAGGGTGTGTGGAATGCAAGTACTGGACCATATTTGGCATGGTTCTATTAGGTGTTCATAACAGTAGGTAGTTGCTTTAATTTTCGTCTCTTGATTTTTATACCATTTGTCCTTTCCTGTTCTTTTTATGGTTGCCTAGTTGTTACTGTTTCTAGTCTTATATGCAGAGCTTTTGCAACAATGTTAGAAGATGCTGTATGGATGCTGAAATGACAGAGGTTGAGTCCTGTCCTCTTGGGGAGGAAGTAAAGACTAGATGGCGGTGGTGGTGGTCTTTCACAGGAAGTTATTGAAATAGTTGCATTCTTTCCTTGGGAAATGTGGTAGACTTCACACTGAAGTTGTTTGGTATTTGGAAGTTTATTTCAAGACCCTGATGGTGTAGCTTCTAATTAGCTTGTTAGAGAGCTGTTCATAGGTCAGTGTGACCTTGCTTTACTTGCATTACAAAGTGCAATATCCTAAGGACATTCACTGTACTTGTTTCTGTTTATTGGTGGTGTACCAGAATTTATTTTATGTTCGCAGAGCTTATAGATCTTAATGTGAGGAGGTGGTTTATTTATATTGCTGTTTCTTCCTGCTTTCAATATACTTGTGTGACTGCAAGTGGTTCAGGTGTTAGACTTGCCAACTGTGTATATATATATCTGTCTGTATTATTGTTTTGAATGTCTTTTGTAGTCAACATCCAGGTTTCTCAGTGTGGCCAGGACAATTTGCATCCAGGGTTCATGGATAAAATCTCAAGACATAGGTTCATTGGTACTTGTTAGGCTATTGATCCATGAGGATCCATAGAAGCCTAGCCTTGCATTCCCAAGAACATTCTACCTCTTGTTTGTCAAGTACAAAGTAACCCACTGCCCTTGTATTTTTTTAATATGAATAGCCAAGATGTGGGCAGACACTTGTGTTATACCAGTCCATAAGGGATAAAGGTGCCAAACCAGGGGTGAGCTTGTGATTTCCCATCCACTTGTCCAGATTACACGTGTATAGAATAAGAAACATGCTTTGTTTTATGTGAAGAGGAAGATAGTTCTACAGAAAGTGGTATCCTCTGTGATACTTATCAATCCTTCCAACATGTTCTACTTAAGTTGAACAGATGTTTATGCCATTGGACTTGTGGTTGTGCACTAGTTCTGAAAGGAAGGGGTCAGTTAAAGCTATGTAAGTGAGGAGAGATAGACCCTTAGCCTGTAAGATACTGAGAAGAGGGACAGGGCTTTGAGATTTTCAGTGTAATTTTTAATAATTCATTGATTTTATTTGTGAGGAAACATTGAAGGTCAATCAAGTTGTGTCAGGTGTATAGACAGGTACATACTGAAGGGGGCATTATACTCTGTGATTGGCTTAATAAGTGCCAAATTCAGTAGATTGATCGCATTTCTTGACCTAGACAACTTACCCTTATTAATAAACTGCCCAGTGAAAAGGGGTTCTCTTTACACTAGAGGATACATGGTGGACTAAAAGCTAATTGTCTCCATAGATTCCTGAGTCCCTAACTACTGGATCAGTTTTCAGGGCTTGTCAGTGTAACAATTTCAGAGGACATCTTGCTTACCGAAGGATACTACTGTACATTTTTTGGCATTTAGTTTTAGGCCATGGTTTTGACACCAGTTCTTTGGGAGAGGCTCTCTTGTAAGATATTGCTGTCTTCTGGAGAGTTTGACACAGATATTACAGTCATTTGCAAATGTGTTCAGCCATAAACCCTTCACATTAGTTTTGACCTCCAAGAAGTAAATGCCGTAGAGCTGTAGAGGAGTGACCTAAGGACTGAACCCTTGGGTACACTGCTAGTGACAGGTCTTTTGGAAGAGTTAGAGCTGCTCAGCCTAATTTGTGGTTCTATTAGTGAGCCATTTTGCTGTTCGTGAAGTTACATAGGGTTTTACATTCAGGTGGGTAAGTTTATCAGCTGACTGTACCTGAATGTGAGATTTAGTTATATTGTGTGTACCAACCTTCCCTAATCCTTTGTTTCAGTAACCTTCTTGAAGAAAATTCAATGAAAACAGCCTGGTGCCAAGGACAACTGGGTATATAAAGTAAGTTTACTTACTGAGCCCAAGGTTTTCAATACACTACAAAAAGTTAACAGTTAAGCACTTTCATCCCCACAATATTAAGGGACTTCATCAGAACTTAAAACAAGTTAAAAGGTAAGCAGTATAAAAAGCTTCACTACCAATAATTAGTAATCCAGTTAACCAACAACCAATAAGGTCTAACAAATACCGAATACATAATCACTAAATGTATTACCCCTTCAAGTGCTTGAGTTTTAAAACACAATTTATACTAAGATGTTCATTCAAACCTGGATGAGTAAAAGCATTCAGGCGAAGTTGCCATTTTAATTCGCACAAATCTAAATGTACAGGTAAAATTTTGCCTTGAGTATGCAGCAAAATCTGCTGGATAATGACAAAACCAAAATTATGTTCAAGTAATTCACAAGCATGTTTACATAATGCATTAATTGACCTGCCTTTTTTAATATCTGATAGATGTTCATATATTCTTTCACGAAAATTGCTTTGTCTTACCAGTGTAGAATACAGGACATTGCAAGCACTTTGCCATGTTATACTACATTTTTAGACTGCCAAAGTGGCCTTTTGTGTAAAACGCCATTTGCCCTAATTGAAATTTTTCTTTGGTAACTAAAATATGTGGACATTGTTTACACATTCCACATTTGAAATTGCCCAAAGGTTTGTTACTAGAAAAAAACAGGGCTGGGTCTATTGTTTTCCAGTAGATTTTTGAAAGACAGATCCTCCTTGAATACTATAATTGGTGCATGACCAAGCAAATCTTTGACAGCCTTATCCAGTGTAAAAAAAAATCAGTTTTTATTAACTGCTTTGACTATAGCCATGATGTGTTTATTATAAACAGTAATAAAAGAAAACTTCCCTTTAAAACAATAAGCTTCATCTAGATTATTCTCGCCTGTAATTTCTACTTCCCTTCCATTATTGGTAACTAACTGTTGGTTCAAGATAGGTTGGTAAGTACCAATCTGTCTTTTATACACTACTTCATGACGTACCTTGTATATCCTTACATATCCTCTCCACTTTGCAAATAATGTTATCAGATTAGTTTTATAATGATCAAACAACAAATTGCCTCGGATGTTCAAATTTAATGTGTCCATTGATTTATTCAATTCATACATTTGAGTTTCATTATGTTTAATCATAAGTTCACCATCTCAATGCCTGCTTTGTCAAGAATAGCATGTAATTGCCTGTAAAAATCAGTCCCAAAGGAGTTACCATTTGGATAATACCACAGCCTAAGTCCCTTAGGGACTTGTTTAAGGTCAGTATTGCACTGCAAATAGCTGTCCTTCAGCTGTAACTTCTTAACTTACAAGAGCATGTCAAATATCTGTCTTTCAAAAATCTACTAGAGAACAATAAACCCAGCCCTGGTTTTTTCTAGTAAGAAACTTTTGGGTAATTTCGAATGTGGAATGTGTAAACATTGTCCACATATTTTAGTTACCAAAAAAAAATTTCAATTAGGGCAAATGGTGTTTTATGCAAAAGGCCACTTTAATTGTCGGTCTAAAAATGTAGCATACATGGCAGTGTTTGCAATGTCCTGTATTCTACATTGGTAAGAATTCAAGACGATGTTCTTTGTGTTTCACTGTTGCAGTCATTACATTCGTGTAATCTGCTGGCAGGTTGCCCTCAATTGGCCTGATTAACAAAGTCTTGGGTCCTGCATCGGTTGCTCTCCTTTCTTCCATGACGTCAGGTCGTCAGGGGTATAAAACATGCAGTCAACGCCATTTTCATCTGTTTTTCTTGCTGTGCAGTGCCTGAAGCAGAAGCAGTTCGCAAGTACCGGTCGGCCGATTCCTGAAATTTTCGTTTTCGAGTTTCAGAACCAAAGTCTTCAACCTAAAGCTAAGTACCCCGTTGGGGAAGCTTTTTCTCGCTCCTTACCGATGTCAGTAAAAGTTAATAATTGTATTACTTGTGGGAAGCAAATACCTCATAAGGATTTTCATTTGTCCTGTATTCCTTGCCTAGGCCCTGACCACAACTTGCCTTGCTGTCGGTTTTGTGCTAAATTTAATCAATGCACTATTAAGCGTCTGTATATTTTTGCATCAGAATATTTTGGCTCAAGATTTAACTATCCAGAAATGTCGTCGGTTAGCAGTCCGACTACCGGAATACCTAAAAAATGCAAAGAAAAAGAGACAAACTGTCTAGGTCCAAAACCGATGATGAAGCTTCTCCTAAGCCAGTCGCCGGTTCGCCGGTACTCAGTGAGGTGCTTTCACAGCCCCTGATACCTGCTACTTTTGATTCGCAGGCCTCTACTGAGACTGATTTGGAGTCAGGTATGCCGCGAGATGCTTTAAGTATTGAACCCGCGGATGTCTCTACCTTAGATGGGTCCGGAGCCATTGAGCAGGCACCAGCTTCTGAAGGTGTTTTCAAGCCTAAAGATTTGTATATTAAACCGACGCCATCTTCAAAACTAAGTCCAAAATCAACTTCGATGTCTAAAAAACTGATGCTTGGGCCACGTGCTCTGGCCCCTATGCCTAAAAAACAAATGATCAAAATGGCTGAGGATTTAATTACCTTGATCAGGGGTACCCATCCCCCTCCGGCTAAGAGGCCTAGGCAAGGCACTAACTATGTATCATCAGATCAGGTTTCTATTTCTCTGGATTCCTTTTCTGATGAGGAATTATCTTTTCCATCTTATGAGGACTTTGATGCAGAAGATTCCATCCCTTCTGCTTCTCCTCCTGAGGATTTTTCTTTTGGAGAAACTTTACATACCCTAAGGGAGCACTTTCACTGAGAGAATCAGGATTTCTCAGAATCGAAAAAGAGGCTTAGGGATTTCCTTCTTCCTTAGCATAGGCCTTTGGCTATACCTCCTGTTCTTGACATTGTTGATGTTTTCTCAGAATCCAGCATGGCTCCTGATTGCCTGCCTCCGGCTCCTAGTAAGCCAGACAGATGTTACAGGGTTCCTGACTCCCACAAATTCCTCTTTAAAAACCCTACTGCTGACCCTGAAACCATTTCTCAGGGTTCCAAGGGCGTTAAGGCTTCTACTGCTAAAAATCCTACCCCTTCAGATAGGGACTCCGGGTGCTGGATAGATGGGGTAAGAAGTTTTACACATCTGCAACCTTGGCAGTCAGGGCTTTAAATTGTCAATTTCATATGCTTAAATATCAGCAGCATGTCATGGGCTTACTTAAACAGAAAATGATGTTGATTTCTGACTGTGTAGAAAATAGAGTTGCAGGATTTATTGCATTCAGCTGAACAAGTTGGAAAGCATACTTTGCAAGGTGGTTTTGATGCCTTGGAGTCCTCTTGCAGGGCCGCTGTAACTGGATCTGTGATAAGAAGGCATGCTTGGCTCGAGGAGCAAAATCTGCCTGATCATGTTAAAGCAAAATTGTTGGATGCTCCTTTACAACAGGACAGTCTATTTGGTAGTAAGGCAGAAGAAGTTGTGAAAAAGATGGAAGATAAAGCTAAATCTATGCAAACTGTAAAAGATTTCCTACAAGTGCAGCCACCCAGGTTCAGTAGGCACTGGCCTACTAAGAACTGGTCCTTTCCAGTACCCACCAGAGCCGCTCAGGTCAAACCCAGACATTCCAAAGGCTCCAGGTTTCAGTCACAAGGAACTTATAGAACAAAACAGTGGGTGCCTCCACCTCCAAATCTGGAAGTACCAAGGCACCTTCCTACGGTAAATAGTCTCAGTGACTTTCCACTGCAATCACCAAGCACTTATCTTTTGGCCACCCCTTTGGGGAGAAAACTAGCACTTCATGCACGAAACTGGCATCTAATTACCCAGGACAATTGGGTTTTAAAAATAGTATCCCAGGGATACAGATTTCATTTCCACACGTTGCCAATCCCAAACGGATAACCAGATCTGCCTCCAATTCAGTGGGCAGTGGCCCAGAAACAAGTTATGTCCCTCATGAATATGGGGGCTATTCAACCAGTACCAGAAAAGGAAAAGGGACAAGGTTTTTATTCAAGACTTTTCTTGGTACCCAGAAAAGACAAATCATGGTGTCCAATTCTGGACTTATCCATTCTAAATGCATTTCTGTACATTCCAAAATTCAAGATGCTGACTCTACAACAGTTACTGCCTATGCTAGGCAAGGATGCCTGGTTAGTAACTCTAGACTTAAGAGACTTACCTGCATATCCCAATCAGGGAATCTTGCAGAAATTACCTCCGCTTCAAAGTAGGTTATTTGTATTACCAGTTCTCTGCACTGCCCTTTGGCTTATCTACTTCGCCCAGGGTCTTCACAAAGTGCCTGGCACCAGCAATTGGATTTTGCAGACAAAGAAACATTCATATTTATCCTTACCTGGACGATTGTCTAATTCAGGCAGAAAACAAGGACACTCTTCTAAAACATCTGGCGTTTGTAAAAAGACTTCTAACTTGCTAGGGTACACCATAAACGAAAAGAAATCAAAAGTGGTACACTCTCAATTAATTACATTCCTGGGTGCAAGCTTGAATACAACTGCCCAGAATGACCTATGTTACGCCAGAAAAACAAATTCAATTGATGACTTACTTCAAACAGGTGGCCACAAAAAGCCAGCTGTCTGCAAGACAAATTCTGCAGTCCTTTGGGTTCATGGCCTCCTGCATCCTAATAATTCCATATGCAAGACTGCATATGAGGAAACTTCAATGGTACCTAAAAAGCTTATGGAGTCAACATTGTCACAGCCTGGAAACCATGATTCCTATCATTCCTTGCCTGCAGCTAGAATTCCTATGGTGGGCAGAGGCCTGCCACCAAAACAAGGGACTGTCATTTACTCCACCCCCTGCCGCCCAAACCCTGACTACAGACTCATCAGATTATGCTTGGGGGGCGCATCTGGCAGGGAGTTGCATTCAGGGCCAATGGAGCCCAAATCAAATGCACCTACATATCAACCAGAAAGAAATGCTAGCTGTACAGAATGCTCTGACAGCCTTCAAGGACTATCTTCATCCAGGACAACTACTGATAAAGACCGACAACACCACAGTCATGTGGTACATAAACAATCAGGGGGTACCCATTCCTACCCCCTTTGCAGACTAGCCATGGCATTGTGGAACACGGCCTTGACTTACCAAATACATCTACAAGCTCAATTCCTGCCAGGAAAGCAAAATACTCTGGCAGACGCACTAAGCAGAAGTCTTATGGACCCACACGAATGGAAACTGGATCCACAAATCTTCAGCATGTTGACACACAAATGGGGGAGCCCAGACATAGATCTTTTTGCCTCACCCCAGAATTATCAGTTGGACAAATTCTGCACAAGAATTTTATCACAAAAAAGCTTGGAAAGTGGATGCTCTGTCCTTCAGCTGGCAAAACTTATCAGTCTGTTCCTTTCCTCCTCTGCCCCTGCTCTCCAAGGTCTTACTAAAGTCAGACAGGAAAAAACAAAAATGATACTGATTGCTCCAGACTGGCCCCGCCAACACTGGTACCCGCTCCTACGCAGTATGTTACTCCTTCCTCCGTGGTACCTGCCCCTGACACCTTACCTACTGTCTCAGCAGAACTTTCAAATTCTGCACACTCATCTCCAAACTCTGAATCTTGCAGCATGGCTAATCAACTAATTTCACTAGTTACATCTCTCAGCAAACCTGTGATGGATGTCATTTTGGAGGCTAGAAGGCCTAGTACTAGAAAATCTTATGCGGACAAATGGAAAAGATTCTTTGCCTGGAACCAAGCATAAGGAATAAGCACAGCAATGCCCAATATTCCTCAGATTCTGCAATATTTAACTGAGATGCTTCACAAGGGCCTATCTTTTTTATTCTATAAAAATCCATGCCTCTGCCATTTCAGCTCATTACAACACAGAGCCTCCCCTCTTTTCTCATCCTCTGCTAAAGCAGTACCTCAGAGGGGCCAAAAATTTAAGACCTCCCAGGAGAGCACCAGCTCCTGCATGGGACCTCAATGTTGTTTAGGAAAAACTCACTCTACCTTCTTTTGAGCCAGCTGCTACTGCAGTTTTAAAATTTCTCTCCTGGAAAACCGCTTTTCTTTTAGCAGTTACTTCAGCTAGATGGATTTCAGAATTACAGGCTCTTATGGCAGTGGACCTTTCATTATTTTTCATCCGGACAGGGTGGCTCTCAGGACCAATCCATCTTTCATGCCTAAAGTAGTATCCAGTGTGGCTCTTAATCAGACCATTAACCTGCCAACATCCTTTCCCAATCCACAGAACAAGGGTGAGCGGATTCTGCATTCATTGGCTGTGCACAGACAACTTAGATTCTATTTAAACAGGACAAAACCTGTAAGAAAATCTGAGCAACTATTGGTGGCTTTTGCTACACGGGCAGAGGGAAAACCTATTTCAAAGCAGACTGTTTCTAAATGGATAAGCCATTGTATTCGTTTTTGCTATGTGCACCATGGTAAACCTATCCCCAAGGGGATCAGATTTCATTCCACCAGGGCTGCATCTACTTCAGCAGCCTTTGTCAAAGGGGTACCTACCAGAGACATTCTAGACCCAAAGGAAAGGATGCAGCAGGAAGATGAGAAAAACAATCAGTATAGTGGATGGTAAGAACAGGAGAAGGTAAGTAAGGGAGGTAGAGGTTGTGGGTGTAAGGACAGGAAGAATGAGAGGCTGCAAGGAGAAAAGGCTAATATAGGGCTAGAGGTGAAGAAGAGAGGGGTAAAATACTATGGTTTGTCAACTATAGAAAGTTGAAAGAAATAAGTAAATAAATCAAAGGTGGGTGAAGACTGCCCTCTAGTGATCAAAACCTGTAGTGACAGTGATTGGAGATCACAGTAGAAGGCAGGACATTTAAAAGAATTCAGAAGGGAAGGGCTTGAGGGTGTTGGAAATACTACAAAGGCCGGGGTGACTTTGGTAAGGCTGGATGCGGAGTACAAGAGAGCAAGTTTGGCTGCTGGTAGTTTAAACTAGACACCTAGCAAGTATCATAACATTAACCCATACAAGTAGAGATAATAGAACCTTAATTAACATACGATCTTAGTTTGTGTTGGAGATTCTGTCCAGGGGATACTTTGGATACCCAGGTAAGGAGAGACACAAGCAGGGTGTGATATGAGAATATAGTTGGTCTTTGAAATCCAGCAGGGCCCAACAGGAAGTAGGAAAATTAGTTAGAAGTAGTTTGCACAAATGGTATATATAAAGTTAGGCCAGGGGGAAAAAGAATGCTCAGCAGCCACATGCCAAGAAGGAGATTTAGCTTGTTTTAAGTTCTGATGAAGTCCCTTAATATTGTCTGGATGAAAGCGCTTGACTGTTAACTTTTTGTAGTGTTGAATACTTTGGGCTCAGTCTAAACTTATTTTATATATCCAGTTGTCTTTGGCACCAGCCTGTTCTTTGGTTACTGTGTTGTGTGGAGTGAATGGCGCTAACAGCCTTGAGGTGTCTGGCTTGGACATTTTGGGATCAAATGGTAATATCACTCTGTTATTGCAGCAAATTAGCCAGCAGTTACAATAACTTTCTAATCAAATTAAAGCTTTGTGCATCTCCAGAAGTGGTTGCAATGGCCAGAATTCGAGTCTGGGATTGACTTTGACCCAGCCTACCCCGCAGTGTTTTGCCTCTGTTGTTGGTGAGCAGAGTTCAGTGGTGAGTCATCCCTTGGGTGGTGATAAAATTTTTATTTGGACAAGTAATAGTTATTCTTTTTCACAAAGCAATATGACTGAGTTTAATTCTGGTAAAAATGACACAACTTGATATTTCGCTGACCGAAAGGCTCAGGAAATTTGATATGCTCTTGTTAGGTTACAAGAAGTTACAGCTGGAGAATAGCTATTTGCAGCGTAATAGAGACCTTAAACAAATCCCTAAGAGACTTTGGCTATGGTGTTATCCAAATGGTAACTCCTTTGAGACTGATTTTTACATGCAGTTACATGCTGTTCCTGACAAAGCGGGCAATGAGATGATTAACTTATGATTAAACATAATGAAACACATATGTCTGAATTGAGTAAATCACTGGAGACATTAAATTTGAACATCCTAAGCAATTTGTTGTTTGAGCATTATAAAACTAACTTTGATAACATTATTTGTAAAGTGGAGTGGATATGTAAGGATGTTTTTGTGCCTAAAACCAAAAAAATTAATAGATCTCTAGGAATACGCCCTTGAGTCTGCATATCCCGTTAAGATTCGTTCCCATGACAATCAGGCAGCAAGAACCAAACAGAACTCTGGGAGTGATCAGGTGCCAATTTGTCATCTCCGAAGGATGAAAGGTAGGAAAACGAGGGAAGTCGACGGTTTTCCACTTCAGCAACTGATGAGCCAAGGCGGTCAAAATCTTAAGAAACAAAAACAACAGACGTAATGTGTTTTTTTTTTTTTTTTTTTTTTTTTTTACAAAAATCAACCTCACGACGATAGAAATTGGGACTATGTAGCACAAGGGGCTCGTCTGAAGCAAGTGAATATGACTTGGCAACAGAGAAAGTAATTAAAACTGACTGTCACTTGGTAAGGGAAAGTGAAGATTTTTTAATGACTTTCTTGACTTTTTACCTGAATTAAATTCCACCGTAGTGGTCGATAGAGATACTTGTGAAGAGAGTGTTGTCTTTGAAACTGCTGCTTTTGAAACAGATCACTCTGACACTGTCCGTAATAGGGTAGTGGATTTTAAAGTATTTAATTATTCAAGTAAATGTATTTCTGGTATACATGTGGATGTGCTTTCAAAGGGCTTTAGTTTTGTACCTGCCCAAAGGGGACAGATGGAAGACCTATTGTTGGATTTAAAAATTTATAGCTGAAAGTTAAATTTAAAATACGGTTTAATTCCAATGACAGTACAGAATGCTCCATTACTAATGTTTTAAAAAAAAACCTAGTACATTCAATCCACCTATGCATAATTTAGTAAATGTGTTTGAAAAGGCATGTGAACTAGATTTTAGGCAAATTATTAAGGACAGTCCAGTTGGTTTGGGTGATTTAACCGCAGATGAAAGGAAACTTTTGAGAGAAATAACTGATTGTAATATTTGGGTAATGAAACCCGATAAGGGAAACGGTATGGTGATTATGGATGTTGAAGACCATCGGAATAACATGCACAAAGTACTTATGGATGGAACCTATGCAGAGGTTTCTATCAACAAGGTAAATATTGCTTTTGCTAAAGTTGATTTACTAAATATGTCGTTTCAAGGGCAAATTTACTTGTGAATTTGATTTTTTTGAAAAATGAATTTCCAGTTATAGCGAGTATCTTTGGGATTCCTAAAATCCACAACGATTTTTGCCATCTGCCTTTTAGGCCAGTTGTGGATGGCAAAAGATCCAAGACCTTTTTCATGGCAAAACTAGCGGATTTTTATTTAAAACAGAATCTTAAAAAATACAATTACATATGCAAGGATTCCTGGGACTTTTTAAAACTTTTAAACAAACTTGAGATTTCACCCAACATGAGTTTAGTAACCTTTGATGAAAAAAATCTTTTTTCCGTCATACCCCATGACGTGTGTCTAAGTTGGCTAGAAATGCAGTTAGTTAACACTAAGATTTTTGGACAAGACTGTATTAACCTACTGATAGCCCTTATGGAAGTTATTTTAACCAATAATTACATATTTTTCGAGAGTCAATACTTTTGATAAGTTGTTGGGGTAAATATGGAGGACTCCTGTGCCCCCACCGACGCCAATTTAGTTATGTCTCATTGGGAATCAGAAATCATTTTTGGAAGTTGGGTTATGACCTATATAAAATACTATACTAGGTACTTTGATTTGTTTTTAATATGGATTAGTACGGAACAATCACTGGTTGAAGTTTTTACCTATATAGATTCATAGGTTCATAGGTAGGTACTAGGCTATTGGCCCTAGGGCCTATATAAGCCTAGCCAAAAGGTACCCAGGCTTTCGCCACCCAGAATTATTTTCCTGTGCCACTATCGAGCAGAGCCACAGAAGTGATCCCGGGGTGAATTTCCTATCTCCCATCCAATCATCAAGATTTTTCTTGAAGAGTGCTAATGAGGAGCTTTGTTTGATATAGATAGGTAGTTTGTTCCAGAGTATGGGAAGTCTCTGGGACAGGAATCTATCCCTCCAGCATGTTCTGTTTATTGTGGTGACAAGGTTTAGGTCCCTAAACCGTTTAGCTCATAGGGATTGGGATTTCTTTAAGTGGAGCATGTCTAAAAGCTCTGGGTTTGACATAGCTTTGTGTGTTAGGCAGAGATCGCCTTCGTAGGCGATATGCGACGGAGTAAAGCTGCAGATTTTTGAGACTGTCTGCGTAGGGCATCTGTTTGAGGCCGGTAATCCTTTTTGTGAGGTATTCCTGTGGCCTTTCCAGTTGTTGATGTGTTGAGGTACATAACAAAAAAGGGGCATTGTACTCTGTAATAGGCCTAATGAGTGACTAGTAGAGGGGAACAATTACCTTTTTTTCCAGGATGAGAAACCTTTTGTGATGAGGTGTGCCACGTAGAAGGATTTCTTGACTACTGTGGCGATGTGATTATCAAAGGAGAGACTACTGTCCACCTTTGTCTCAAGGTCTCTTATCACACTTTCAGTGTTAAGTAGACTACCGCCTATGTGGTACTTCCTGGGTACAGAGTTTTTACCAAAAGGGATGACAATGCACTTTTTGGCATTGAGCTCGAGGCCATGGCTTTGACACCAGGCATCTATCTCGGTGAGGCCCTTTTGTAGGATGTCCACATCTTTTGGAGTTTTGATTATGCCTCCTAGTTTGCAGTCATCTGCGAACTTAGTTAGCCAAAGACCTTCTGTGTTGGCCTGTACTTCAGAGAAGTAGATACCAAACGGGAACGGACCCAGGACTGAACCCTGTGGTTCTCCACTTGTCACTGGTCTGAAGTTGGATTTGGAGTCTGCTACTTTCACAGTGTGGGTTCTGTCAGTGAGCCAGTTGGCAACCCATCTTGTAACATAGGGATGTTCATCGTGTTACCCTGCTGCAGTCATCACACTTGGGTTATCCTGCAGTCAGGCGGTCCCGCAGTCGGCCCGAATTCCAAAGTCTTGGTCCGGCGTCGGTTGCTGTCGCTTCTTCCCTGATGTCAGTGCGCCAGGGGTATATGAGAGGCATCCGACGCCATTTTCTTCAGTCTTTCTTGACGTGGGGTGCCCGAAGCAGAAGCAGTTCGCAAGTGCTGGTCGGCCGACACCTGAGATTTTCGAATTGAGTTTCAGTCCGAAGTCTTCAAAGCTAAGTACCCCGTTGGGGAACCTTTTCTTGCCTCAGTCCGATGTCAGAAAAAGTTAACAATTACATTTCTTGTGGGAAGCAAATACCTCATAAGGACTTTCATTCTTTTTGTATACCTTGCCTAGGCCCAGACCACGATGTCACTGGTTGTCGGTTTTGTGCTAGATTCAATAAGCGAACTATAAAGCGACGCTTTGATTTTGCACGACACTACTTCGGTAGGAAATTTAATTACACTATGCCGTTGGAGCAACCGACTACCGGCGTGCATAAAAAACGCAAAGATAAAGAAAAGCAGCCTAGTTCCAAGCCAGACTCCGAGCCCTCGGCTGGGCCAGTCACCGGTTCTCCGGTTTTCAGTGAGGCGCCTACGCAGCCCCTGGCTACCGCTGAATTGGATCCCCAGACCACTTCGGATTCTCCAGCAGAGAGTTCTAGGCCGACGCAGCCATTTTCTTTAGGCCCTACTGGCGACATTGCAGAAGGAGAAGCCGGTGCTTTAGAAACACCTTCGGTTTCTGAAGGTGTCTTCAGACCGACTACTCTCACCATAAAATCTTATGCTAAACTTAAGACTCCTCTAAAACCAAAAAAGACTACACTTCCGTCTCCAGGTCAAGGCCCTATGCCTAAGAAACAGATGCTTAAAATGGCTGAAGATTTGATTTCTTTGATCAGGGGTTCCCAACCCCCCCGACAAAAGGCCTAGACAAGAGGAGGATTATGCCTCCTCTGATCAAGTGTCTGTTTCCTCAGGCTCCTCTGAGGAACAGGATTACTCCTTTCCCCCTTATGAAGATTGTGATGCTGAAGACACCATTCCCTCAGCTTCTCCCCCTGAAGATTATTCCTTTGGGGAAACCTTACATACCATGAGGGAACATTTCCACTGGGAAGGTCAGGACTACTCCGACTCAAAGAAAAGGCTCCGAGAGTTTCTTTTACTCCCCCAGCACAGACCACTTGCTATCCCCCAGTTTTAGACATTGTGGATGTTGTTTTCTTAGAATCTAATCTAAATCCAGATTCTCTGCCTCCTGCTCCAGCCAAACCAGATAGATACTATAGAGTGCCTGACTCCCACAAATTCCTATACAAAAGCCCTGTTGCTGATCCAGAGACAATCTCCCAGGGTCCCAAAGGGGCTAAGGCTTCTATGGCTAAAAATCCTGTACCCTCTGAAAGGGACTCCAGAGCACTAGATAGGTAGGGGAAGAAGGTTTACACCTCAGCTACTCTAGCTACGAGAGCACTAAATTGTCAATTTCATATGCTTAAATACCAGCAATTCCTAATGTCTCAAATAAAACAAAAGATGGGTACGCACCCTCAACAGTCTGAATTCAAGGAAATGCAGGATCTGTTGCATGCAGTTGAACAGGTGGGCAAACATACTTTACAATGTAGTTTTGATGCCTTGGAAGCTTCCTCTAGAGCAGCCGTTACTGGGTCTGTTATATGTAGGCATGCTTGGTTAAAGGAACAATCTCTGCCTGATCATGTTAAAGCAAAGTTACTAGATGCACCCTTACAGCAGGATGTCTTATTTGGGGTTAAAGCAGAGGAGGTTTTAAAGAAAATGGAAGATCAGGCAAAATTTATGCAGACGGTCAAAGATTTCTTACAGGTACAGCCCCCATGCTTCAGCAGAAATTGGCCAACAAACAATTGTTCCTTTCCAGCTTCTGACAGACCACAGAGGGGTAAATACAGGCGTCCAAGGGGCAGAGGACAAGCACAAATCCTTTACAAACCTCGCCAATGGGGCACTGCAACACAGAAGGGAGGAGAAGACAGGTCCCAAACTACTAGAAGGCAAACACAATGACTTAAACCTCAAACTGCCAAGCAAAACTCTCTTGGCAGCTCCCTTGGGAGGAAAATTAGCACTTTTTGCAGACAACTGAAGCATCGTCACAAAGGACAACTGGGTCCTAGACATTATCTCACAAGGATACAGATTCTATTTCCACACCTTGCCAAGGATAAAAGGAATGCCAAACCTGCCACAAAATCAATGGGCAGAGGCACAAAAACAAATTACAACTCTCATGGGCATGAGAGCCATTCAACTGGTACCTACACAGGAGCAAGGCCAAGGATTTTACTCAAGGCTCTTTCTAGTCCCCAGAAAGGACAATGCTTGGAGACCCATTCTGGACCTTTCAGTTTTAAACACCTTCTTGCAAGTTCCCAAATTCAAGATGCTAACACTACAGCTTCTTCTTCCCATGTTGGGCAAGAAAGCTTGGCTAGTAACGTTGGACCTCAAAGAGGCATACCTGCATGTCCCTATCAGACAAAATTGCAGAAGATACCTCCGTTTCATTGCAGGTTCAACCCATTACCAATTCTCTGCACTGCCCTTTGGCTTACCTACTGCACCCAGGGTCTTCACAAAATGCCTGGCACCAGTAATTGCATACTGCAGACAAAGAGGAATTCAAATATACCCATACCTGGACGACTGCCTCATCCAAGCAGAAAGCAAGGACATTTTCTTACAACACCTGGCTTTTGTAAAACATCTTCTAATTTTCCTAGGGTACACAGTAAACGAAAAGAAATCAAAACTAGTGCCCTCACAAAATATGACATTCCTGGGTGCCAGCTTGAATACAACAGCCCAGATGGCTTATCTGACGCCAGACAAACAACTACAATTAACTCAGTACTTCAGAACAATGGCAACAAAGACCCAACTCCCTGCAAGAAAAATTCTGCAGGCCTTGGGCTTCATGGCATCTTGCATACTACTACTGCCATTTGCAAAACTGCATATGAGGAAATTACAACAATACCTAAAAAGCGTATGGACTCAACACAGCCACAGCTTGGAAACAATGATACCTCTCATTCCCTGCCTTCAACAGGAGTTTCTATGGTGGTCACAGGCATGTCACCTCAACAAGGGTCAGCCTTTCACCTTACCCCCAGCCAGGCAAACTATGACAACAGATGCATCGGACTGTGCCTGGGGGGCACACTTGGCAGGATGGTGCATTCAAGGCATATGGACTGCAGATCAAAGGAATCTGCACATCAATCAGAAAGAAATGCTATATGTACAAAATGCTCTGACAGCCTTCAAGGACCTCTTACATCCAGGACAGCTTATCATGACAGACAACACCACAGTAATGTGGTACATAAACAAGCAAGGGGGGTACACACTCCTACCCTCTATGCAGGCAAGCAATGACCTTGTGGAACACAGCACTGGCTTACCAAGTTCAATTACACGTTCAATTCCTGCCAGGAAAAAAGAACACATTGGCAGATGACCTAAGCAGAAACATCATGGATCCCCACGAGTGGAAACTGGGTCCACAAGTATTTGCAATGATAACTCAAAAATGGGGGCTCCCAGACATCGACCTGTTTGCCAGCCCCTAAAACTATCAACTAACAAAATTTTGCACAAGGACTTTTCACCATCAAGCTTGGAAAGTGGACGCACTCTCATTCAGTTGGAAAATGCTGACAGTATATGCCTTTCCTCCATTACCCCTTCTCACAAAGGTGCTGCTGAAAGGATGGAGAGACCCCAAATGATACTCATTGCCCCAGACTGGCCACACCAGCACTGGTATCCACTATTAAGGAATATGGCCCAGGGCCCACCATGGATTCTACCACAAATTACCCATCTGCTCACACAGCAAGACAATCAGATTCTACTCAGCCAGCTCAAAACCTTAAACTTGGCTGCATGGCAGATCACCTAAGCAACCAGCCAGCTCCTCTCTCACAAACTGTTATGGATTTTATTCTGGAGGCCAGGAGGCCCAGCACCAGGAAAGCCTACTCAGACAAATGGAAAAGGTTTTGCGCCTGGAACCAAGCTAAAGGCCAAAATACCCTTCAGCCTGACATACCTCAGTTTCTGCAATATTTAACTGAGATATTACACAAAGGGCTTTCTTTTTCATCTATTAAAATCCACACCTCAGCTATTTCAGCTCACTACAACATGGATACTCCCTTATTTTCATATCCACTCATAAGGCAATTTCTCAGAGGGGCCAAAAACATTAGGCCTCCCAGGAGAGCACCAACACCTACTTGGGACCTCAACTTTGTTATGGAAAAACTTATGCTACCTCCTTTTGAGCCAGCTTTCTCAGCAGACTTGAAGTTTATATCATGGAAGACTACCCTGTTGCTAGCAATTACTTCAGCGAGAAGAGTTTCAGAGCTTCAGGCACTAATGACAGTAGAGCCTTTCCTCATTTTTGATCAAGACAGAGTTTCTCTATGAACTAACCCCTCCTTTATGCCTAAGGTGATATCCAGTGTGGCTCTAAATCAAACCATCCATTTACCCACCTTCTTTCCAAATCCACAGAACAAAGGAGAAAGACTCCTACATTCCTTGGACATTCACAGGCAGCTACGTTACTACTTGGATAAAACTAAGGTTTTCAGAAAATCTGACCAGCTTTTTGTATCCTATGCTACAGCATCGCAAGGAAAGGTCATCTCAAAACAGACCATTTCCAAATGGATAGGACATTGCATATGTTTTTGCTACACCCACCATGGAAAACCAGTTCCTGCTAGCATAAGGCCCCACTCTACCAGGGCAGCAGCTACATCTACAGCCTTCCTCAGGGAGGTGCCAACCAAGGATATTCTGGAAGCTGCAACTTGGAGTTCAGTACACACCTTCACCAAACATTACCACTTACCACTTTACTCTAAGACTAGAGCTGGCTTTGCCACTGCAGTTTTGCAGGGCCTTCTAGCCTCCTCTAACCCTGTTTGACTCCACCTCCCATCCTTAGCTTTGGGATTCTACTCAAGTGTGATGACTGCAGCAGGGTAACACGATGAACATAGTGCAGTTTTGTACCTACCATAAATGTAGATGTTCGAGTGTATACCCTGCTGCAGTCCAGGTTACCCTCCCTCCATCCCCTCTGACCTAACTAAGACCTTTCTATACCTTAAAATCTGTTACAACCTTTGTGGTGTATTTGCTTATAGCTGGAGGGATTTTTTGTTTATGCTACACTTTTTATTATGGGTACTATCTACTGACCACCATTTGGGGGGGGGGGGGCACCTGACATCTGGGGCAAGAAAAACTGAAGAAAATGGTGTCGGATGCCTCTCATATACCCCTGGTGCACTGACGTCAGGGAAGAAGTGACAGCAGCCGACGCCAGACCAAGACTTTGGAATTCGGGCCGACTGCGGGACCGCCTGACGGCAGGATAACCCAAGTGTGATGACTGCAGCAGGGTATACACTCGAACATCTACATTTATGGTAGGTACAAAACTGTACTATTTATACCTAGTTTAGTGAGTTTATCTATAATTCCAGAGTGGGGGATGGTGTCAAACCTTGGCTAGATCTAGATAGGCTGTGTGAACCACCTTTCCCTCATCTATGGCTTTGGTGACTACTTCAAAGAAGTCTATCTGGTTTAGGAGACATGATCTGCCTTTTACAAACCAGAACTGGGTGGGGTCCTGAGTTTGGAGATTACTGATGTCATTATTTATAAGTTCCATGATGATACGTTCCATAGCCTTGCAGACCAGGATCGTTAGGCTATTGGGGCGGTATTTTCCGGGGTCTGTGGTGGTTCCCCCTTTGTGGAGTTGGGATAACTATCGCTGTGAGCCATTCAGTGGGCACATAGCCTGAGGTGAGGCTATGATTGAACATGGTACTTAGGTGGGGTGCCAGTTCGTTCTGTAGTTCATGTAGAACACAGCCTGGGATGTTGTCAGGTCCCATGGATGCTGTGTTCTTGGCTTTGGATAGTGTGTTTTTTACCTGTGCAGCCGTGATTACAGGATCTTTGCATTCTTCTGGTATAGAGATGTGCCCTTTAGGGGATGACAGGGGGTAAAGTTAGCACTGAACCTATCTGCCAGGATGTTGGCAATATAAGTTGGTTGTATATATTTAGTGCTATTGTGCTGTAACTCAGAGCAGATCTGAGTGTTGCCATTGAGATTCTTGACATAGCTATAGAGTGCTTTGTGGTTGTCTTTAGAGTCAGTGGCGATTTTGTTTTCATAACTAGCTTTGGAGGATTTTGTGAGGGATCTCAGCTTCTTACTGAGGCTGACCAGGGAGTTTCTCCAGTCATGGGATTTTATTCTTTTTTGCAAAAGTTTCTTTCTTCTGTTGTAGAGTTTGTTTATGGCAGGGGACCACCAGATTGGCTTCCTTTTTTTGGAGGATAGCATCTTGGTTCGGTTAGGGATTGCATGATCCATTCACTCGTTTAAGTGCTTATAAAGTGCATTTGTGTAGGATTCAGCAGTCATACCCCTATTGCCCATCAGCATGGGTGTCGTAAAGTTTGCCACTTCTGTCTTAAGAAGAGTGAAGTTGGCTTTGGATAAATTTTTTACTGTGGTTTCCCTAATGGGGGGTGGGGGAGGGATGTGGATATCTAGGGTGATTAGCTTGTGGTCGGATCTGACCAACGAGGAATTGACCTCTGATGTGGAGCACTGGTTGCCCATGTTGGTAATAACCAGGTCTAGAATATTGCTGCCCCCTGGTGGGGGGTGTTTGATAAGTTGATCCCAGGCATTGGAATTTATGAATTCCAGAAAACGTTGAGCACAAGAGTTGGTACATGAGTAGTTTTCCCAGTTAATGGTAGGGTAGTTGAAATCACCCATTATTAGGGTGTTAGGTTGTACCCTAATATTTTCCAGTGCATCAGGAAATGAGAAGTGGGAATCCTGGGGCATGGTGGGGGATCTGTAGCAAGCTACAATTTGGATTACGATCTTGCCCAGAGTTAGTTGCACTTGGCTAATCTCGGATGCATTATGCTGAGCAACTAGCCTGGAGGTGTGTATATCCTTAATGAATATGGACATGCCTCCACCTTTAGTGTTTTGGTCCAGGTTAGGTGGCCGAAAGGTGTGGTATGAATTATAGCCTGGTAATGCAGGGGGTACACTCTGGAGCCTTGAACCAGGTCCCTGTCACTGCACAGATGCCGATGTTCTCCATTTTAAGGATTACCTCGAGTGAGTGCATTTTGAGGTTTAGACTTCTAGCATTGAGTAGCAGTACCCTCAGATTCTTCTTGCCTGTACCTGTTACGGTGGTGAATTTGTCATTTGAACCTTGCCTAAAAAAGGCACTATAGGGGTGGCTAGAGCCTTAGCCAGTATCCGGAATCCCAGGGACGACAGGTGCAAGCCATCTCTGGCAAAGCATCGTGGTTTGTCGATCATGTCATCCCAGGCAGACAGATACTGGATCCCCTTAGAATGACACCAGAAGCTTAGCCAATTGTTGAAGTCCATAATTTTGTCCTTGTACTGTGGTATCATTCTGGGTGACGGCAGGATGCTACTCAGGGCTAGGGTGATACCTGCCTGGGCTGCAAGATCGGACAGCTCCA
This sequence comes from Protopterus annectens, assembly GCF_019279795.1. Taxonomy (NCBI): domain Eukaryota; kingdom Metazoa; phylum Chordata; order Ceratodontiformes; family Protopteridae; genus Protopterus; species Protopterus annectens. Next base: position 272,261,523 of record NC_056737.1, read on the forward strand.
CCATGTCCTTTTTTATGTAGTCCAAGGAGGTACGTCTCCGGTCATTCACACCAACATGGACAATGACAGAGTCATATTTGTACTTATTGTGGAGTGACATGAGTGCATGCGTTATGTGGCGGATCCTGGCACCCGACAGGCAGCTGACAGTAACTTTCTCCTTGTTTAGCCTGGTGAGTGGAACATCAGTGTGCCTGACTATAGAGTCACCTATGACTTGAGCGTTGGGTATTATTAACAGTACCACTGAATTTTTACAATTTACTTATTCTTTTAGTATGGAAAGCATCAACTATCTGGATATTGAGTTAACTCTTGATAATACTGAGCACAAACTAATTTCAAGAATTTTTAGGAAATCTACTTTTTCTAACATCTATTTAGAGTTCTGTAGTTGTCACCCATACTACCAAAAGAGATTGGTAGTTAAGGGACAGCTAGAGCAGCAAGGATGGTCACCAGTGAATTACATTTCCTAAATGAAGTGGATTATATGTTGGGTATGTTCAGGAAAAGGGGATATCCTAATAGCCTTTTATAGAAGGTATGTCATGAAGTAGTGTATAAAAGACAATCTATTTTGAATCACCAGCTTCCAATAATGGAAGGGAAGTAGAAATTACAAGCGAGAGTAATATAGATGAAGCTTATTGTTTTAAAGGGAGGTTTTCTTTTATTACTTTTTATAATAAGCACAGTATGGCTATAGTTAAAGCAGTTGATAAAAATTGGGATTTGTTTTACACTGGGTAAAGCTGTCAAAGATTTGCTTGGTCATGCACCAATTATAGTATTCAAGAAGGATCTGTGTTTCAAAAATGTACTGGAGAGCAATAGACCCAGCCCTTTCTTATTTTTAGTAACAAACCTTTGGGTAATTTCAAATGTGAAATGTGTAAACAATGTCCACATATTTTAGTTACCAAAGAAAATTTTCAATTAGGGCAAATGGTGTTTTATGCAAAAGGCCACTTTAGTTGTCACTCTAAAAATGTAGTATACATGGAAAAGTGCTTGCAGTGTCCTATATTCTACATTGGTAAGACTTAGACGTTTTTGCAAAAGAATATATGAACATCTATCAGATGTTAAAAAAGGCAGGTCAACTAATGCATTATGTAAACATGTTTGTGTATTTCCTGAACTTAATTTTGGTTTTGTCATTATTCAGCAGATTTTGCAGGATACACAAGGCAAAATATTACCTGTACATTTAGACTTGTGGGAATTAAAAGTGGCAACTTCACCTGAACTCATCCAGGCTTGAATGAACATCTTGGTATAAATAGTTTTAAAACTCAAGCACTCGGGTAATACATTTAGTGATTATGTATTCAGTATTTGTTACACCTTATTAGTTGGTTAATTTGATTATTGTTTTACATTAATTGGCAGTGAAGCTTTTTATAATGCTTACCTTTTAGCTTGTTTTAGGTTCTGATGAAGTCCCTTAATATTGTCGGGATGAAAGCGCTTAACTGTTAACTTTTTGTAGTGTATTGAATACTTTGGGCTCAGTCAATAAACTTATTTTATATATCCAGTTGTCCTTGGCACCAGGCTGTTTTCGTTGAATTTTCTGTTTGTTTCTTGACCTTTTTGAAGAAGTTGATCAGGATATAAGTATGCAGGTTCTCTTCTTGACAAAAAAAAAAAACAAACAGGCTCAAATGTTTGTAGGTTTTGTATGTCAATATTAATTCCATAATGATCCTTTCCATTGCCTTACAGACGAAGCTGGTCAGACTTACTGGTCTATAATTACATGTCTGTTGACGTCCCACCCTTTTGCATGGAAATGACTGTTGCTGTCCTCCATTTGTCTGCGACAAAGCCTGTTTGGATGCTGATGTTGATTATCCTTTGTAGAACAAGTCCTCTTTCAGGCTGGCCAGTTGGCATCCCTAGTATGTTTTCCTGCCCCATAGAAACAGTGTTCTTGACCTTGGATAGTGCTTTGAGGACTTGATCTTGAGAGATGTGGGTATGTGGATTCTGTCGTGTGATCTGGGAATAGCAGGGACGCAGAATGAAGTTAAAGCTAAATTTATTCGCTAGTTGATTGGCCATGTCCTCTGCGTCGTAATATTCTTTTACATCATTTACTGTTTGCTCTCTACAGTGCAAAGCATTGATTCTGAAGTTTCTAACACAGGCAAAAGACAACTACAAAACTGTTTTTAAGTGGGTGGCTGTTTTTATCTCATATGCAGCTTTGGTTTATTTGATCAGGGTCTGGAGTTCCCTGTTAATTTCAACAAGACTGTTAGCATCTAGAAAGTTGCATTTATTTTTATGTGCAATATGCTGGTTTTCTTTTGTTAGTCTGTTTGGGTTCAACCGTATATTTTTTGTCATTGTATTTACTTTCGAGGAGGGACAAGATGCATCTCTGCAGCTAATTACATGTGCATTGAATTTGGCAGTAAAGGGTTTTGTGAGTGTTGAGGCGTCCTCACTTTTGAAGAGTATGTTGAATTTAACCAGGTCATCCTTTGGATTTACTAGACTAGCTTTCGCATAATTTCTGAATACAAACTTATTAGTCTTATAGTGAATATGACTGATTTATGGTCCGATTTGACAGAGGAGGAGGGTACAACTGGTGGAGAACAAAGCTGTCCCATATTGATGAGAACCAAGTGCAGTATTTTATCACCCCTAGTTAGGGTGAGGACTAGCTGGTCCATTGAGTTTATTTTTATGAAGTCCAGAAATCATTGGGCATTCATATTAGGGGTTATACAAGTCTCCCAATTGATGGTGGGGTAGCTGAAGTCTTCTTAGGAGAAGGATGGTTGGCTGAATGCATAGGGACTCCATACTAGTCAGGTAGGAGGTAATGGGATAAGGGCTAAGGGGCTCCTGTAGTTGGCCTTAATGTAATTGTTTTACAGATGTAGACACACCACCCCATTCACTGCCTTCATCTAGTGTGGTGGGCCCAAACATGTGGATAGGCATTGAAACCTTGTACTAAAGGGATGCTCTCAGTGGTCTTTGAACAAAGTATCTGTGACTATGAATACATTGATGCATTTCAGAATAAGGAGCATCTCATTCGAATTCTGTTTTGTTATACTGAAAATTTTAAATATACAATTATTGTAAAAATGCAGGCACATGAAGACTGAAGATCAAATTAAATAAATGCATGTATACAGATGTCAGTACAGTGCATATTGTAACACTTGCGCATTTAAAAAAAACTTGTCAGTTAAGCTAACAAGTGGGCACCAGTGTATGTGTAGACTTCAAAGATGGATCAGTCTATTGAGCATTTCATCTTTTGCTGAGAGAAAAAGGACATACAGTTTATAACTCTAAATGGTGAAGTCCTTATGTATTGGAGATATATGAATGACTTTAACATTGTTTTCTGCCTTTTTAGTAAATAACACCTTTTAAGCTGTCATGCTACAAGTGGGAACCCAAGCATTGTAATGCATGTTTATATTACCTCATGTATACTGTACTGTTGGTAAACATTTTTATGGTGTTATGTAATACTTTGTGGAGTTTTTCTTCCCGGTCCTCTGCTGAAAAAGGGTGCAAGCTCAGTCAGACATTCCCGGTCAGCAAAATGTCAAATAAATAACCAAAACATCACCTAGTTTTTTTAATCAATTTCACTCCTGATTTTAGTGCTTTATTTCACTACTACTGTCATTTCTGCAGTGTGCTACCCACTGCTTTTAAGTACAATGGTACTAATGTAAGTTATTTAGTTGTCTTTCATTACTTAAACTGTATAAACTAGTTTTAGTATCTGTTTGCACACTGTTGTACATTTGTCTTTCATTACTTAAACTGCAAAAATTAATTTCATTGTCAGTTTGCACTCTGTCTTTGACCTCTGTTGAACATGGAAATGTTAAGTAAAATAAACATGCTGCCGTTCACCTACATATAAGTTAGCAGAAGGGAAGAGAATAAACTCAAAGCTGGTTAATAACTGATAAAATATGGAAAAGAAGTCAATAGTCTGCTGTTAGGAGGAGGACCTTGTATTTCCCCAGTGTTTCATTGAATGAAGTCTTGTTGAAGACTGAAGCAGATAAAACTGTTTATATTTTCAACTAAATTAATTAACATAGAAGCAATTTTTGCATAGGCAAGCCCATCTGTGCCTTCTCTTACTTGTATTATACAGTGGGGAAGATGCAATATTTTTAAATTCAGCTGTTAAGCAGTTCTGCTTAATTCTACTGCAGTTTGTCATTATACCAGGTGGTCAGCTAAAATGCTTCAGTCAATTCAACACATGATCTGCTGGGAAGTGACCACATATTCATTGCAAAATACACACACACACACACACACACACACACACACACACCTTTAATGTACCCAAGTACATGTGCGTGTTTAATATGTGCACACACAGATATGTGCATGTGTAGTGGTAGATTGTTGAAAAGTTTTCCCTGAATCAGACTGCCTAACTGAGCCTGGGGAATAGGAAATAAGGGAGAACATTTAAAAAGTGTTAGAGATCTTGTCAAGTCACGCCTGTCGTTTAGCTGCTGTGGTTTCTGTGTAGTCTGTTATACCATCATATTTAGCATTCCTTATCCGAAATTCTGTGTTTTTTTTATGCAAATTTAGAACTGTTTTAAAAGTATCTGTATCAGTAAAAACTGAATTAATCCCATATAGATTCCTTGCATCAAAGTATATGAGGCTGAATAGCTGAATTCCTCTTATTCTTAACAAAAGCAAAACAAAAAAAAAGCACTGTCACCTTTTGCTCTGATTTTAACTGCACAGAGGCTGAGAGGTATGAACCAACATTAGCTTAATGCAGCCGTACCATTTAAGTTACAGGTCATGGTAAAGGCGTATCTTGAGTTTTAGGCTGTCATTTGATTTGAGCTGTTACAGAGCACTTCCAGAGCTTTCAAGCAGTTATTGTGTGATACACGTGTAAAGCCCGTACTGTTTTAAAGAAACTCTGTTCACATCAAGTTGATCAACAAGAAGTCTGCTCCTATCATCTTTTCCTTTTGTTTGCAAATCTTTATAGAACCATAAAAAATCCACATTAATGTGTAATTCAGATAGGAAACTTAGTGCTGCTACTAAGCAAGCTAGAGTAAGGCATCTGGAGGTATATGCTGGTACTTTTAGTTTATTGGATTTTAACTATTCTTTTTTCATAACTGTAGGCATTTCTAAATGCTCATGATCGAGTAGCAGAACAAGAAATGCAGTTGGAACCAGTAATTGCGGAAGATCACGTTTACGAGAGAGTAGCCCAGTATGGAGGGGAAACGGTTAAAATTGTTCGAATTGAAAAGGCCAGGGACGTGCCTCTTGTAAGTCTGTGTTTTGTAAAGTAATAATAGGAAACAAGGCACTTAATTTTTTTGCGTTTGAAAAAAATGCCTGTGATTAGAAGTATTATAACCTGAAAAGCTAAACTGTGTGGGAGAAGAAAATGCATTTATTACACAAATGAGAACTTGCACAGAAGAGTGTCGTATTGCACTACTGTTTAAGTAGGTCTTTGCCCTTAAAGAGCTTAATTTTGCCACTGTACCTATGCAGTCATTTTGTTAGTGTTTTTCTCTTGCTGCCTTGCTGTTGTACTTTTTGTTTATTTCCAACATTTTGTGCTTGTATTGTATTACATCTTGCCTATTCATGAGTTGATCTCCTTCGGTTCTGAAGCAAGCTGTGCTGAATGATCCATGGATGTTTGAGTCTTCTGCATTGTTCATTGCAAAATGCCAGTCTTAATAAACATGGTTGCTTACTAGACTGCGTGTTTCTTTGGTAAGTAGGCAGTAAATTTACCAAGTTTACATACCTAATTAAAAGGCATATATTCTTTTGTGAACTAAAAGGCATAGATTCTTTTGTGAACTAAAATGAGTTTCACTGTTACATATGTATAAGAGTTTAGTTGTGTTTGGTGTGACTTTTATCTACGTAATTTAAATTTCTTGCATTTATTTATGTGGCATGGAGTATGTGAGGCAAGAATGATATTGATATGCTGCTTGTTGATGTTTGGTGTGAGGAGGATGTGAGGCACTAACAGCAGAATCATTAATGCTTGGGAGCTTTATCACAGGAAGTTACTATGACATCACCCACTGATTATTCCCCACATTTAGCTGATAACACTTTAATACCAGTATTTGTAATCCTAAGCAGTGTGATAAAGTTTGTATTATCACAAACTTTAGTAATTGGATTTGTCTATTCTAGCTGTGGAATGGTTCCATAGAGTCTGTAAAAAAAAGTCACCATACTGTCACGACTTTATTTCAGTGTTGTCACTTGTCTTCCCTGAGACTGTGCGTTGTTTTCACTGTTTTGTGTTCTCCTTGGGGCTTCTTGTATGATTTAAGTTATTGTGGTTTCTCCATTGAAAGTGGAACACATGGATGTTCTTTGTGTTTCACAGTTGCAGTCATTACATTTGGGTTGTCTGCCTGCAGGTAGCCCTCAGCCAGCCTGAATATCAGTCTTGGATCCCTCTGTCAGATGCTGTCTCTCCTTCTATGATGTCAGGGGTATAAAACATGCAGCCGACACCATTACATCAGTCTTTCTTGCTGCGCGGTGCCTGAAGCAGAAGCAGTTCACAAGTGCCAGTCGGCCGACTCCTGAAATTTTCCTTTTCAAGTTTCAGAACCGAAGTCTTCAAAAAAACTAAGTACCCTGGTGGGGATCCTTTTTCTTGCTCTAAACCGATGTCAGTAAAAGTTAACAATTGTATTACCTGTGGAAACCAAATACCTCATAAAGATTTTCATTTGTACTGCATTCCTTGCTTAGGCCCAGACCACGATGTCCTTCGCTGTCAGTTTTGTGCCTTATTCAACCCTCGAACTATTCGTCGTCAGTTCATTTTTGCAGCAAATTATTTTCGTACTCTGTTTAACTATCCAGAAATGGCTTCGATAAGCCATCCGACTACCGACATTCCGAAAAAATGTAAAGATAAAGACAGACCGCATAGGTCCAAAGCTGCCGACGACGCTTCCGTTAAGCTAGTCGCCAGTTCGCCGGTAATCACTGAGGCGCTTTCACAGCCCCTGATACCCACTACTTCAGATTCGCAGGCCTCTACTGAGACTCATTTGGAGTCCGGTATGCTGTGAGATGCTTCTTCCACCATGGAACCTGCGGATGTCTCTACCTTGGATGGGTCTGGAGCCGCTGTGCAGGCACCGGCTTCTGAGGGTGTATCCAGGCCTACTGACTTGCATTTCAAACGGACACCATCTTCTTCAATGCCTAAAACTCGACCCATGCCTAGAAAACCGATGTCCAAACTGCATGGTCAGGCCCATATGCCTAAAAAACAAATGATAAGAATGGCTGAAGACCTTATTACTTTAATTAGGGGAAGCCAGCCTTCACCCTCTAAGAGAGCAAGAACTGATTTTCCTTCTGATTCTTCTGATCAGGATTCTGAAATTTCTGTTTCTTCTGATTACCAGGATTTGCCCTTATCTACCTATGAGGATTCTGATGCAGAGCACTCCATTCCCTCTGCTTCCCCTCCAGAAGATTTTTCTTTTGGTGAAACCTTGCACACTCTTAGGGAGCATTTCCGCTGGGAAAGCCAGGATTACTCTGACTCCAAAAAGAAGCTTAGGGAATTCTTACTCCTGCCTTAACACAGGCCTTTAGCTGTCCTTCTTGTCCTGGACATTGTAGATGATGCCTTCTTGGAATCTTGCCTGGCCCCCGACACTTTACCTCCAGCTCCCAGGAAACCTGACAGGTATTAGAGTACCTGACTCTCACAAGTTCCTTTTCAAGAATCCTACTGCGTACCCAGAGACCATTTCCCAAGGATCTAAAGGCATTAAGGCTACTACTGCCAAAAACCTTACACCCTCTGATAGAGATTCCAGGGCTTTGGACAGATGGGGTAAGAAGGTATGCACTTCTGCTACTTTAGCCATTAGAGCCTTAAACTGCCAGTTTCATGTGTTAAAAGTATCAGCAGCATATTATGGGACTACTTAAACAGAAAATTATGTTGATTCCTTACTGTGCTGAAAGTAAAGAATTACAGGATTTAATGCATTCTGCTGAACAAGTTGGTAAACATATTTTACAATGTGGTTTTGACTCTTTAGAAGCATCTTGTAGGGCTGCTGTCACTGGGTCTGTTCTTAGAAGACATACTTGGCTTAAGGAGCACAATTTGCCAGATCATGTTAAAGCTAAATTACTGGATGCTCCCTTAAACCAAGACCGCCTGTTGGGCAACAAAGCAGAAAAAGTCCTTAAAAAGATGGAGGATAAAAGCCAAATCTCTGCAAACTGTTAAAGATTTCCTGCAAGTACAGCCTCCCAAATATAGTATGCATTGGCCTTCTAAGAATTGGTCATTTCCTGTCTCTTCCAGGCCTTCTCAGTCCAAACCCAGGAACAGCAGACCACCTAGGCTACAGCCTCAAGGTACTCACAGGCCTAAGCAGTGGGTGGCTCCCACTTCCAAACAAGTAGTAAGACACCCCCCTATGGAAAATGTCACAATGACTTAACCTTAAACCTTCCAAGCCCTGCTCAACTGCCTGCTCCCTTAGGTGGAAAGATCGCCCTGCATGCAAAAAACTGGAAACTCATTACCCAGGACAAATGGGCTTTAAATAGAGTTTCCCAAGGATACAGATTCCACTTCCACACCTTAACCAGCCATTTGGCCAGACCTACTCCCAAATCAGTGAGCAGAGGCTCAACAGCAGGTTCTCTCTCTTCTAAGTATCAGGGCTATTCAACCTTTCCCAGCAGAAGAAAGGGGACAAGGTTTTTACTCAAGACCTTTCCTGGTACCCAGAAAAGATAGCTCCTGGTGTCCTATCCTGGACCTCTCTATTCTAAACACCTTTTTGATAATCCCAAAATTCAAAATGCTGACACTTCAACAGCTGCTTCCTATGCTAGGCAAAGATGCCTGGTTTGGCAACCTTAGACTTAAAGGAAGCTTACCTGCACATTCCAATAAGGGAATCTTGCAGAAAATACCTACGCTTCGGAGCAGGCTCTATGCGCTATCAGTTCTCTGCACTTCCCTTTGGCCTATCTACTGTGCCCAGGGTATTCACAAAATGCCTACGTCCAATCATTGCATTTTGCAGGCAAAGGAATATTCAGATATACCCATACCTGGATGATTGTCTAATTCAGGCAGAAACCCTGGACATGCAACTAAATCATCTGGCATGTCTAACCGCACTGGGGTACACCATAAACGAAAAGAAATCTCATGTAGTATCCTGTCAACAAATTGTATTCCTGGGAGCAAGCTTGAACACAACTTCCCAGATGGCTTACTCACGCCAGAGAAACAAGTTTATTTGACAGCCTACTTCAAACTCCTGGCCACAAAGACCCAGCTATCTGCAAGGAAAGTCCTGCAAACCCTGGGGTTCATGGCCTCTTGCATTCTACTAATTCCATATGTAAGACTGCATATGAGGAAACTACAATGATATCTAAAAAGCCTATGGTGTCAACATTCTCAGGACCTGGAATCAGCAATTCCTATCATTCCTTGTATAAAGACAGAGTTCCTTTGGTGGGCAGAGGCCTGCTACCACAACAAGGGGCTCCCATTCACTCTACCCCCTGCCGCCCAAACCCTAACAACAGACGCATCAGACTGTTCATGGGGGGGCTCACTTGGAAGGGCAGTGCATTCAGGGCAAATGGAACCAGAGTCAGATGCACCTGCATATCAATCAAAAAGAAATGTTAGCTGTACAGAATTCCCTGACAGCCTTTAAGGACCACATTCTTCCAGGACAATTATTGGTAAAGACAGGCAACACCACTGTTATGTGGTACATAAACAAGTAGGGGGGAACCCACTCGTATCCTCTCCGCAGACTAGCCATGGCTCTGTGGAATACAGCCTTGAGCCACCAAGTGCACCTACAAGCTCAATTCCTGCCAGGCAAGCTGAATTTACTGGCAGATGACCTAAGCAGAAATCTCATGGACCCACACGAGTGCAAACTGGAACCAAAGATATTCAAACTTTTGAGAAACAAATGGAGGAATCCAGAGACAGACCTGTTTGCCTCCCCTCAGAACTACCAATTGGACAAATTCTGCACAAGGACTTCCCACAGCCAAGCTTGGAAAGTGGTTGCCCTGTCCTTCACCTGGGAAAGCCTCTCAGTTTATGCCTTTCCCCCTCTGCCTCTCCTCTCGAAAGTTCTGCTAAAGGTCAAACAGGACAAACCAAGGACAATACTGATTGCACCAGACTGGCCACGCCAGCACTGGTACCCTCTCTTGCACAGTGTGTCACTGCTTGAACCATGGCACCTGCCCCAAACCACTTCCCTGCTGTCCCAGCAAGGGGAGCAGATTCTACACCATCAGCTTCAAACCCTGAACCTTGCAGCCTGGATAATTCCTTGAGCTCTTCAGTAGCATCCCTCATTAAGCAGGTGCTAGATGTCATTCTGGAGGCAAGAAGGCCTAGTACTAGAAAATTCTATGCTGAAAAGTGGAAAAGATACTGTTCCTGGAGCCAGACTCAGGGAGGGGCACAAAAGTGCCCAGTTTACCACATATTCTTCAATACTTAACAGAGATGCTCCACAAGGGCCTTTCCTTTTCGTCAATTAAAATTCATGCCTCAGCCATTTCAGCACATTGTAATACTGAGCCACCCCCTCTTCTCTCACCCCCTGCTGAAACAATTCCTCAGAGGGCCCAAAAATTTAAGACCACCCAGGAGAGCCCCTACTCCAGCCTGGGACCTTAACGTTGTATTGGAAAAGCTCACTCTACCTCCTTGTGAGCCAGCTGCAACTGGAGAGTTGAAATTCCTTTCCTGGAAAACAGCCTTCCTTCTAGCCATCACTTCCGCAAGAAGAGTGTCTGAATTACAGGCCCTCATGACAGTGGAGCCCTTCATCATCTTCCATGCAGACAGGGTGTCCCTCAGGACCAGTCCTTCCTTTATGCCCAAGGTGGTATCCAGTGTGGCCCTTAATCAGTCCATTCATTTGCCAACCTTCTTTCCTAATCTACAGAACAAAGGAGAATGAATACTGCACTCTTTGGATGTGCACAGGCAACTTAGATTTTATTTGGACAGGACTAAGCCTCTTAGAAAAACTGAACAGCTGCTAGTTGCCTTTGCTGCAGGGGCAGAGGGGAAGGCCATTTCAAAGCAAACCATTTCAAAGTAGATAGGCCATTGCATTCATTTTTGCTAATAAGCACCTTGGAAAACCTACCCCACAGGGGATAAGATCACATTCTACCAGAGCTGCATCTACTTCTACAGCCTTTCTCAGAGGTGTCCCTACCCAGGGACATCCTAGAAGCTGCTACCTGGAGCTCTGTACATACCTTCACCAAGCATTACCACTTGCCTATTTTTTTATAAATCCAGAGCTAGTTTTGCCACTGCAGTCTTGCAGGGCTTAATAGCTGGTCCTAATGCTCTGCAACTGCCTCCTCCCTTTCTTAGCTTTGGGAATCTACCCAAATGTAATGACTTGCAGCAGTGAAACATGAAGAACATAGTACAGTTGTGTACACTTACCATAAATGTAGATGTTAGAGTGTATTCACTGTTGCAGTCCTGGTTACCCTCCCTCCAGCCCCATGACTTCTCTTGGCTATACCTTTCTTCTTGTTTAGTGTATTTCAGCTTTCTGGTGTATTTCCTTTTTGTTGCAGTTGTAACCTTGTATATAATTGCTTCCCGTTATGGGGGCATCTGACATCTGGGGCAAGAAAAACGGATGTAATGGCTTTGGCTGCATGCTTTATACCACACTTGACCTCATGGAAGAAGAAACAGCATCTGACGCAGGACCCAAGACTTTGATATTCAGGCCGGTTGAGGGCTACCTGCAGGCAGATAACCCAAATGTAATTACTGCAGCAGTGAATACACTCTAACATCTACATTTATTTTAAGTGTACACAACTGTACTTTCCATATTGATCACTTTTTATTTTAGTAATCTCAAGCAGCATGCCACAGATAGCTGATTACTTATTCACTAGAAAGTATCTATTTTGCTATTTTATTGAATGATAGTATCATATAGCTATATAAGTGACTTTTTATCCAAATTGTAGCCTTATCTTGTTAGCTTATGCTCCTTCCAGCGAAGCCCTCGTGACCAAACCACACCAACCATGTGTAAATCTAGCATTACCCACACCCAGATGTGGGTTATTGCTTAAATATGCCAGTGTGGGGGAAGGGTCAAACTTAGAAAAGGTCAGCTACTTTCAGCACTCAGCAGTGAAAATTATTAGCCCTCTTTTCTAGAGTGTGCATTTTTGTTTTTGCTTCTTCTTGGTACTTTTTAGCCAGTAGGGGATCTCTGCAACATACAAAGTTACTTGTAACAAAGTGTGCAGTTATTATTACAGAACTCTTACTTCTGCCTTAAGCTGTGTGATTATTGTATCATCTAGTAACTTTATGTTCGTATTACGTACTGAAGGCTTTAGTACATCCTTGCTCAAACCTTGCTTTATGATACAATGATTTTATTTTTTGTGGTAAAGAACTTCAAATATTTTTCCCTCTGAAAGTTGCAAACTAATAAAATATTTGTCCCCAGAAGGTCTTTTAGAGTTTCTATATACCTGCATTTATGATAATAGGAAAAAAGTTTGCCGAAAATAAAAATACAAAACATGTTAAATTTGTAACAGGCACATTTATTACAAGGTAAGCATTATTTGCTTCTGTTGTAGGGTGCCACTGTTCGCAATGAGTTGGAGTCTGTGATCATCAGCAGAATAGTAAAAGGAGGAGCAGCAGAAAAGAGTGGCTTACTGCATGAAGGAGATGAAATTCTGGAAATAAATGACACCGAGATTCGTGGAAAGGATGTGAATGAAGTTTTTGAATTGCTGGTAAGTATTTTTTTTTTAAAATACTTATTTCCTAGTATTACTTTTTTTGTATCTTTCACTATTTCATAAATAAAATCGAATTCATAAATCTCAGTAGAGAGCAGCTAATTATTTTGTGAATTTTAAGTATGTATACTTTTGTGTGCTGTAACCCACGGTGGTGGTGCTGCGGTAGCATTGTAGCCTCACAGTAAGACGCTGTCTGGTTCAATTCTCAGCTAGAGCGTCTTCTGCATGGAGACATGCATGAATGGGCGTACCTTCGTTGAAGGTTATGTGTCAGGGCTGGTAACTCGGCATGTAAAAATCAACTACCAATCCTTAGCGGACCGGAGTTCCGCTGTGGCGACCCCTAACCGGGAAAAGCCGAAGGACACAACAACAACATACTTTTGTGTGCTGTAAACAGATATGGCTTGTCTGCACCCACTAAGAGTTCATTTAAGCTTCTGTTCCCTGCAACCCTGAATTAGATTTTGCGGGTCATCGTATATACAAATGGATATTTTTATAAAATACAAAGTGACAAAATTCCCTTTGCAGCAGGAAATAATAATCATCACTTTCTAGTGGTCCTTTCAGGCTGTTAAATTTGCACTTCAGATTAGCATTCCTTACTATTTGTATACCATGCTTCTTTAGGAACCCTCTCTTGTAATATTTCAGCTTTCAACATAGAAGCATTTTTTTAAGTAAAAAATACTAACACTAAGTAAGGAAAGTCTGACCTGCTGAGTTAGCTTTTTGCTGATAATTTACTTTTTTTTTTCTCCAACCTGTTACTCATGGAGTTTTTTTCTGTGGCCACATATTTCTTAAAAGTCTTCCAAATGCCGTCCCTACATTTGTTTAGAATGTTAGATGTCATTTTTCATATTATCCTTGAACCATTTTTATCTTTTTTTAATAATTGTCCCCATTCTTTCATAGCCACTATTGTCCCCATTCTTGCATAGACATTTTACATTTGTTTTTTTTTTTTTTTTTGAAGTGTGCTTCCCCATTTGAATGTCATTGATTGTATTGTGGATCCTTGTTGATGAGAATACTGTCTGAGTTGGACTGTTTTTTCCTGAACTTCCCACATTCAAACATCAACATGATCTCTGTTTAGGCACATGTCATGAAGTTGTGTACTGTATTAGGAGAGTGCACATTACCATTGCTATCCCCCCAAAAAAATTTTTGTAGAGTTGTTGTATTAGTAAATAAAAGCATTTATTTGTTACCAGTGTAGTTTCATTGGCTCTCAATAGTTTTTATTCCATGTAAGTAATAATAGTGTGTGCTTATATCTTTTTCTGTTTGCTACTTTAAAGTTGCCCTTATGATAGGGAAATTGCCAATACAAATTTTACATTTGGGATCATGTCATGAATTCTGGTAACTGTCACCACATTCTAAAGGTTAGTAAGGCTTCTGAGCTTTGGGGGCTTCAGTTTTGCAGTCATGTTTTTTTAAACAAGAAGCATATTTATTAAATTATCACTTGTGACATAGGCAGTCATATATTTATAAAAATGAAAGCAAACCATGTTGGCATATTTTCAGTTGCAAACATTATACATCACTTATGATCTATCTAGTTATTGTTAGTCAAACATTAGCTCATTCAAATTCTGCCTTCCTTTAAACCTAATTTCTCCTCCAAAACATTATTCTGCATATATTTTTCCCACAATTCCCTTTTTCCTCTGTAATTTGCTGTTACCCTTTTCTAAAGATCCCACTTACAGTTGTTTTGTCTCTGTTACTATATTCATTGGTTCTAGTACATTTGGTTTAGACTTTAATTCCCATTTTTTATTAATTGTTTTTTTTTGGTAGCCACCTGAGTTAAACTCAGCAAGGTCTTACTGTGTCTAGGCAATTCCGATGTTATATCACACCTCAAAAAATAATTTCTTTAGTTATACCAAAGTAGTCTGCAGGGAATTTTTAAAATCTGCCAATTCATTACACTCCCAAAAATATGTTCCCAGTTGCCTCTTTCTTCCCCATCACACCTTCAACATTTGCAGTCTACCTGAGGAAAAATTCTTTGGAGTCTGTTTGGGAGTCAAAAATACCTATGTGAACACTTTTAAGCAAATAACCTAAATCTTCTACAATTTTCATGTTTGGGAGCCATACATATATCCCCATTGTTTATTTCTGAATTGCTTATCCAATCTCTTTTCCCAATCTATTCTAATGTCCTCTGATTACTATAGTAATAATGCATTGTTTTATATGGTATGCATTCATTTGGTCGACCGGAATATGTTCGAAAGCAATGCGGCAAAACCTCATAATGCAAAGGCAGTTGTTGCGAATCGCAAAACACCCCCCCCCCTTTGACCCATGGTAGCTCTTGTTTAGGTGGTAGAACAGTCGGAAATGTTGCATTCTGTGTTTTGTATGACATTCTGAATGTTAGGCAAGAGGAAATTCGGTAATAACACTCTGTGTTATACCTTGCCGAACAATGTCAGCTCAATCAAATGAATGTAATCCATTTCATATGCCCCAGTAATTATCCATTTTTAACAGCAGCTTCTCAGCTTCTATTGTAAATTCTACAAAAAAAAAAATCCCATCAGTGCTGGTCTTTCACTTAGCACCCCCCCCCCCATTTCTTTCTCTTTGCGTATACTCTCAGTCCTTGACAGGAAGGCAGTTCTAGCCTGCAGTCCAAATGAATTATTGACCTCTTCCCATTCTCTTACCTTTCCCTCTCTAATTATTTGCTCCAAATACATTGGTTTCTCTGCCAGTTTTCTCCAGTAGATTCCATCCCCTGTACCCCAGTTGTAGTCATCCATATTGACAGAATCTTCTTACTCTATACCTGTGTTGGCTTAGTTCTTGGAATACTTTCCGCTGCTTTATGAATGTAATGCTCTGTATGGTTATTGTTATTCTTCTTAAGGATCTTGTTCTAAAATCCCAGTCTCCCCTTGTTTCTAGAACTTCCCCCTGATTCATCAGCCATGATTATCCTGGTCCATTTTGGATTACAGCTTTCTGTTTGTGTTATATACAAAGAACTTTAACTGTGTAGTTCTGAAATACCTCTTCAAATCACATAATCCCAAACCACCTTGTATCGGAAGGATCAGCTTATCACACTTGACTCTTGTCCTCTTCCCCACCCAGATAAAATCCTTAAATTATTCATTAATTGTTATCCACAGCTTCTCAACTGCTTGATAAAAGTATATCTGACCTGTGTATAAAACTAAAAGGACTAAAAACATTTTTACCTGTTTGTATCTTGCTATCCATATCCATAAAACAGAGCTTCCAGCTTCTCGGTTTGTGTATTCTCTCGAATGTCCTTCAAGGATGCATCTGCAGTCATAACATATGGGTTGTCCTGCTTCAGGCAGCCCTTCGGTCGGCCGGATTCCAAAGTCTGGGTCTGGCCTCGGCTGATGTCGCACTTTCCCCGACGTCAGAGCGTCTGGGGTATAAAAGCATCAGCCGACGCCATTTTCCTCAGTCTTTCTTGCCGCACGGTGCCCGAAGCAGAAGCTGTTCACAAGTGCCGGTCGGTCAGATCCAGAGATTTCAGCTACCGAAGACTTCAAAAAAAATCTAAGTACCCCGTTGGGGACTCTTTCTTGCCTCAGCCAATGTCAGACAAAGTAAATAATTGTTTAACTTGTGGGAAACAAATACCTCATAAGGATTTCCATTCTTACTGCCTTCCTTGCTTAGGCCCAGACCACGACGTATCAGCTTGTTTAGCCTGTGCCTCCTTTAACCGACGAACTCTTAGACGTCGGTCGGAGTTTGCAGAGGAATTTTTTGGAGCCGCTTTTGCTTATAAAATGCCGTCGGAGACTCCGACTTCGCATATGGTCAAAAAACGCAAGGAAAAGGACCGACACTCGCGGCCCGCGGTTTCGGCTGAAACCACGGGTAGGCCTACCGCGAGTGTCTCGGTTTCGGCCGAAACAGAGTCCACGGCGATTCCTACTTCCGAAACCATACTTCCGACCACCGGGGCCAGAGAGGCCCCGGCTGAGTCGGCTTCAGAACTCCCTACCGAAGCTAGTGTTCAGGAATTGTCCAACACCATACCTTTGGACATTTCTACCCCTGCATGTGGGGCAGCTAGGTCCCCAGCTTCTATGTCTATTAAGGCCTACTCCAGGGCTAAAGCTACCAAACTTTCAAAAGCTTTGCCTGCCAAATCTACATCCCAGAGGCCTTCCTCTAGTTCACAGATCCTCAGCCTTGCTGAGGACCTTATCTCCTTAATTAGGGGTTCACAACCTCACCCAGACAGGGCCTCTCAACCTCCTCCAGACAAAAGGCCCAGGACTGACCCCTCTGAATCTCACTCCTCAGATTACTCCACGGATGGATCTGATTTGTCAGACCACCAGGAAGGAGCTTACTCGCATTATGAGGATTCAGATGCAGAGGAATCTATCCCTTCGGCCTCCCCTCCTGAAGAATTTTCCTTTGGGGAGACTTTACACTCCATGAGAGAGATTTTCAATGGCAAGGTCAGGATTTCTCTGATTCTAGAAAAAGATTAAGGACCTTTTTGCATTTGCCTCAGCATAGGCCCTTAGCTATACCTCCTGTTCTAAATGTAATTGATGTGTACAATGATGTCAGTACAGCCCCTGATTCTCTTCCTCCGGCCCCTGCCAAACCTGACAGATATTACAGGGTCCCGGATTCTCATTTCCATCTGTATAAAGCCCATGCTGCAGACCCAGAAACTATTTCTCAGGGCCCTAAAGGGGTAGCAGCCGCTACTGTCAAAAATCCCCTACCCTCTGAAAGAGAGTCTAGAGCTTTAGAGAGATGGGGGAAAAAAGGTTTATACATCTGCTACTCTTTCTGCCAGGGCATTAAACTGTCAATTCCATATGATATAGTACCAAGAATTTTTGTTAGATCAACTGAATAAGAAACTTTCTTCTCCTGAACCCTTAGACCGTAAATCCCTTCAGGATTTGGTACATAACTCACAACAGGTTAGTAATCATTTTTTAAAATGTGGCTATGATGCACTGGAGGCTTCATTTAGATCAGCTATGACTGGGGCAGTTATTCGTAGGCATGCCTGGCTGAAGGAGCAATCTTTGCCAGACCATGTCAAAGCTAAACTCCTCGTTGCTCCAATGGAGAAACAAAATTTATTTGGCTCCCCTGCACAGGAGATTCTAAAAAAGGTTGAAGAAAAAGCAAAATCTGTGCAAACCGTTAAAGATTTCCTGCAAGTTCAACCACCGAGGTTCAGCAGAAGCTGGCCTACAAAGAATTGGTCCTTTCCAGACTCGTCCAGAGCACAAAGAGGCAGGAACAGACGCCCTAGGGGCAGAGGTCAATCGATGGGCCCCTACAGAGGCCGTCAGTGGCAACCTGCCAACCAGAGGAGTAGTGCAACAGCTACAACTACAACCACTACTACAGGACAGACCCAATGACTTGACTCTGATTCCGCCTACAAGGGATCAACTGGAAGCACCCTTGGGCGGAAAGCTGGCTTTATTCTAAAAAAACTGGCATTGCATTACAAAGGATACATGGACATTGCAAATAATAGACAAAGGATACAGGTTTCACTTCCACACTTTGCCAAAAAGAAGCGGAATGCCAAACCTTCCACCAAATCAGAAGGCAGAGGCTTTAAGACAAATCAGCAGTTTACTTCAGATGAAAGCTATAGAAAGGGTACCATGTACAGAACAAGGCCAAGGATTTTACTCCAGGCTATTCCTTGTACCAAGAAAAGAAAACCATTGGAGGCCTATTCTCGACCTGTCCGCACTGAACACTTATCTCATTGTGCCAAAATTCAAAATGCTGACCCTACAGCAACTTCTTCCCATGTTGGGCAAGGAGTCTTGGCTGATGACTCTAGATCTCAAGGAGGCATACCTGCACATCCCTATCCGACCAGATTGCAGAAGACACCTCAGATTTCTTGCAGGATCAGAGCATTATCAATTCTCAGCATTGCCCTTTGGCTTATCTACTGCACCCAGAGTATTCACGAAATGCCTGGCATCAGTAATCGCACATTGCAGACTTCAGGGAATTCAAATATATCCATACCTGGACGACTGCCTAATACAAGCGGACAACAAGAAAAAATTGTTAAAGGACTTGGCCTATGCCATACACCTGCTACAGACCTTGGGATACACAGTCAACATCCAAAAGTCAAGACTAGTACCATCCCAAAGGATAACCTTTTTGGGAGCAGATCTGGACACAATCACCCAGATGGCTTTTCTCACAGAAGAAAAAAAAAAACAAAAACAACTTCCAGATTACTTCATGATTCTGACAAGACAAACTCAGCTTACTGCAAGGAAAGTCCTGCAGGCCCTGGGTTACATGGCATCCTGCATAATTTTAATCCCACATGCCAGGCTGCATATGAGGAAATTACAATGGTACCTAAGGAGTGTATGGTCTCAGCACAGTCACAGTCTAGAAACCATGATACCAATCATTCCATGCCTTCAAAAGGAATTCCTGTGGTGGGCTCAGGCCTGCCAGTCCAACAGAGGGTTGCCTTTCAACAAACCAAAAACAAGGCAGACCATCACCACGGACGCCTCAGACAGAGGATGGGGAGCCCACATGGAGGACAAATGTATCCAAGGACTATGGTCTCAAGGGCAGCTAAGCATGCACATAAACCAAAAGGAAATGCTGGCAGTGAGGCATGCAATCGAGGCATTCAGACCCTTCCTCCAACAAGGGCATCTGTTAATAAGGACAGACAACACCACGGTCATGTGGTACATAAACAAACAGGGGAGGCACACATTCCTACCCTCTATGCCGGATGGCTATGAATCTGTGGAATCTATGCCTGAATCTCAATATCCAGCTGCATGCCAAATTCGTACCAGGAAAAGAAAATGCACTAGCAGACAGCTTAAGCAGAACTACCATGGATGCTGCATCCAGACATCTTCAAACTCATAACAAAGACATGGGGAATGCCAGAGATAGATCTGTTCGCCTCCCCACTCAACCACCAACTGAAGACATTCTGCTCAAGGACATACCACCCACAAGCATGGAGGGTGGACTCTCTCTCTTTCAGCTGGAATGCCCTAACAGTATATGCCTTTCCACCTCTCCCATTGATGTACAAGGTTCTACTGAAGATCAGGGAGGAACAGCCAAAAGTTATACTAATAGCTCCGGACTGGCCAAGACAACACTGGTACCCACTATTGAGAAGCATGTCTCAGGCAAATTCATGGCCTCTTCCCCTATGGCCTCTTCTTCTAATGCAGAACAATTTCAAGACCCTGCATCCCAACTTGAAAACATTGCAGCTAACTGCCTGGAAAATTCCTTAAATCCCAACCAAACTGTTTTATCTCAGAGGGTGAAGGACATTATCCTGGAGGCTCGCAGACCTTCCACAAGGAAGACATACTCAGCTAAATGGAAGAGATTCCTCATTTGGAGCACATCAGAGGGCACAGATGTCACAGTGGCAAACCTAGCACACATCCTAGAATACTTAGCAGAATTGTTCCACAATGGCCTGTCTTATTCTTCCATTAAGATTCATGCTTCAGCAATTTCAGCAGAATACAATATGGATCCACCTATCTTCACACCCTCTTCTCAGACAATTTTTGAGAGGGATCAAAAATGTTAAACCTCCAAGAAGACCCCCTCTACCTGAATGGGATCTCAATTTTGTGCTGGAAAAACTAACACTACCTCCTTTTGAACCAGCAGCATCAACAGACCTACAGTTTTTATCTTGGAAAACTGCATTCCTTCTGGCAATCACTTCAGCAAGAAGAGTATCTGAGTTACAAGCATTAATGGCAGTGCAGCCTTTTCTTATTTTTCACCAGGATAGAGTGTCGCTAAGAACCAATCCTACTCATGCCAAAGGTGGTATCTAAGGTATCCTTGAACCAAGCTATTCACTTGCCTACGTTCTTTCCTAACCCACAGAACAAAGGGGAAAAACTTTTGCACACCCTGGATATACACAGACAACTACGCTACTATTTGGACAGAATGAAAACTAGCAGAAAAACTGACCAACTTTTTGTAGCATATGCAACTGGGGTGCAAGGGAGAGCAATTTCCAAACAGACAATTTCAAAATGGATAGGAAATTGCATTCGCTTTTGTTACTCCTTTCATGGAAAGACGGTTCCTGAAAATATCAGGCCTCACTCCACAAGGGCCACAGCCACCACTACAGCTTTCCTACGAGGGGTGGCTACCAAGGACATTTTAGAAGCTGCTACTTGGAGCTCCGTGCATACATTTGCCAAGCATTACAATCTACCTTTATACTCCAGATCCCGAGCAGGGTTTGCAACTGCAGTGCTGCAGGGGATCTTAACTACACCATCCTTCTCTTAGTACCTCCTCCCCAGATTGGCTATGGTATTCTACCCATATGTTATGACTGCAGATGCATCCTTGAAGGACATAGTACAGTTTTGTACCTACCATAAATGTAGATGTTCGATAGGTATGCATCTGCAGTCAGGATTACCCACCCTCCTTCCCCTCTGTGGTATTCCTGGGGTACTTACCCCTCTTTCAGCTAGCTGGGGGAATCTATTATGGTGTATTTGTTTGTTTATACATGTATATAATTTGCAAATGTTTGGAACTTTTCAGCATTTATCTAAATTTAGCCTTCCTAAAGGGCACCTGGCATCTGGGGCAAGAAAAACTGAGGAAAATGGCGTCGGCTGATGCTTTTATACCCCAGACGCTCTGACGTCGGGGAAAGTGCGACATCAGCCGAGGCCAGACCCAGACTTTGGAATCCGGCCGACCAAAGGGCTGCCTGAGGCAGGACAACCCATATGTTATGACTGCAGATGCATACCTATCGGACATCTACATTTATGGTAGGTACAAAACTGTACTTTTCATCTCTTCCCCCATATCCTTAGCTGCCATAACAGAATCCTTTTTAATCCATGCTCCCAAGTACTTCATTTTATCTTGTCCATAAATGTGGGTATTGCTGAACCAATTTGTGTGTGGGTACATATTTTACAGCTTTTGTTTGATCTTCATTAATTTTGTATCCCAAAAAGACTTGAAACTGTCTCAGAATGTTCCACATTAAAATGTAATCTTCTATTTTTATCAGTTATAAAAGTATCTGCAAATAAAGCCAGCTTTTGTTGAGTACCATACCAGTTGTATCCTTGAATTTGAGTCCCTTATTTTGTTTCCCAGTGCCTCTAAATATAAAGCAGATAACAGAGGGCTTCCTCTGCTGAAACAGAACTTATCAGAGAAGAAACCCCCCCACTTTAATTTTCACCTCTGATCCCTCATATATCCTCTTACTCAACCTTATAATTTTATCAGGCAATGCAAATGGTTCCATTGCCCTCCTCATAAAAATCCCAGCTTACTCTGTCGTATGGACAGAGCTGGGAAAGATGTGCAGCAGGTAAGGGTGATAAAGGACAGTGAGGGAAACGTACTCACAAGTGAGGAGAGTGGGTTAAGTAGATGGAAAGAGTACTTTGAAGGGCTGATGAATGAAGAGAATGAGAGAGAGAGAAGGTTGGATAATGTGGGGATAGTGAATCAGGAAGTGAAACAGATTAGCAAGGAGGAAGTAAGGACAGCTATGAACAGGATGAAGAATGGAAAGGCTGTTGGCCCAGATGATGTACCAGTGAAAGCATGGAGGTGCTTAGGAGAAATGGCAGTGGAATTTTTAACCAGATTGTTTAATGAAATTTTGGAAAGTCAGAGGATGCATGAGGAGTGGAGAAAGTGTTTTGGTACCTATCTTTAAGAATAAGGGTGATATGCAGAGCTGCAGTAACTACAGAGGGATAAAATTGATCAGTCACAGCTTGAAGTTATTGAAAGAGTAGTGGAAGCTAGGCTAAGAAGGGAGGTGATGATTAGTGACCAGCAGTATGGTTTCATGCCAGGAAAGAGCACTACAGATGCAATATTTGCTCTGAGAGTGTTGTTGGAGAAATATAGAGAAGGCCAGAAGGAGTTGCATTGTGTCTTTGTGGACTTAGAGAAAGCATATGACAGGGTGCCTAGAGAGGAGTTGTGGTATTGTATGAGGAAGTCGGGAGTGGCAGAGAAGTATGTAAGAGTGGTACAGGAGATATGTATGAGGGTAGTGTGACATTGATGAGGACTGCGGTGGGAGTGACATATAAGTTTAAGGTGGAGGTGGGATTACATCAAGGATCAGCTCTGAGCCCTTTCCTATTTGCAGTGGTGATGGACAGGTTGACAGATGAGATCAGACAGGAGGCCCCTGTGGACTATGCTGTTTGCAGATGACATTGTGATATGTAGTGAGAGTAGGGACCAGGTTGAGGAGACCCTGGAGATGTGGATATATGCTTTAGAGAGGAGAGGAATGAAGGTCAGCAGGGCTAAAACAGAATATATGTGTGTAAATGAGCGGGAGGGTAGAGGAATGGTGAGGATGCAGGGAGTAGAGTTGGTAAAGGTGGATGAGTTTTAAGTACTTGGGATCAACAGTTCAGAGTAATGGTGAGTGTGGAAGAGAGGTGAAGAAGAGAGTACAGGCAGGATGGAATGGCTGGAGGAGTGTGTCGGGAGTGATTTCTGACAGACGGGTACCAGTAAGAGTGAAAGGGAAGGTCTACAAGAGGGTAGTGAGACCAGCTATGTTATGTGGGTTGGAGACTGTGGCATTGACTACAAGGCAGGAGTCAGAGCCAGGACATGTGCTGAGGAGGGATGCTGGTATATTGGGAAAAGGATGCTAAGGATGGAGCTGCCAGGTAAGAGGAAAAGAGGAAGGCCTAAGATAAGGTTTATGGATGTGGTGAGAGAGGACATGCAGGTGGTTGCTGTGAAAGAGCATGATGCAGAGGACAGGAAGTAATGGAAACCGACGATCCGCTGTGGCGACCCCTAATGGGAACAGCCGAAAGAAGATGATGATGGCTCTGTCGTATGCTTTCTCTGCAGCGAGACCCACTAACAACAGTGGTATTTTCCTACATTCTACTTTCCTCTGGATAATCATTGTTCTATTAATGTTGTCAGATGTTTGCCTTCCCTCTTCAAAATCACATTGATCCTTATCTGTCAATTTTGGCATCACCTTTGCCTTTCACTTAGCCATTATTAGACATAAACACTTTATAATCATGGTTTGGATTCAAAATAGACCTGTATGAAGCTGGATCTGATGGACCTTTACCGTCTTTAGGTATTAGTCTCCACCACTTTCTTCCTGGATGTTGGTGTGTCTACCCCATTCAAAATACTGTTAAAACTTTCCAGATCTTTATCATTTTGTGGCCTCCTAGCTTCTAAGCTTCTACAGGAATACAGTCTATTCCCGAGGACTTTCCTGTAGATTGGTTATTTATCACCATTTTGGCTCCTCTTCTTATCCTGTTAGTAATTGAGCATCATCTACCTCTAACGTTGGCATGTTTAATTCTTCTGTAAACATTTCAGTTTGTACTTCCACATTTTCCTGCTTTATACAGATTTTCTTAAACTTTTTGAAATTTTTCTAATACCTCTACAGGATCTGTGGTTATTTTCATTGTTATAAGCTCCCTAAACTTGGCAACAACCCTTTCTGCTTTCTTTTGCCTGAGCTGTTGTTCTAAAGTTTTTGTGCTCTAGAGTTATTATCAAAAAGCAGTTGCTTAACGCATAGGTCCAAAGCTGCTGACAACACTTCCGTTAAACTAGTCGCCAGTTTGCCGGTACTCAGTGAGGCACTTTTACAGCCCCTGATGCTTGCCTCTATGGATTCACAGGCCTCTACAGAGAACCATTCATAGTCCAGTATGCCACGAGACTCTTCGATGGGACCTGCAGATGTCTCTACCTTGGGTGGGCCTGGAGCCGCAGAGTAGGCACCAACTTCTGAGGCAGTTCTTCGCACTACCGATGTTTGACTCTGACTACTTTATCTAAAACTACCGACTTTCATAGGCCTAGAGGACGCGCTACACCTAGAAAACAGATTACCAAAGCGCATGCACCTCCTCCCATGCCACAAAGACAAATGCTTAGAATGGCAGAAGACTTTACTACACTGATTAGGGGAAGTCAGCCTTCCCCTGCTAAGAGGAAAAGAGACCAGTCGCCTGCAGCTTCAACAGACCAAAAGTCCGATGACTCTGAGGTTTCTGATTATGAAGACATGCCATTATCTGGTTATGAGGATTCAGATGCAATGGAATCCAATCCGTCTGCCTCCCCTCCAGAGATTTTTTCTTTTGGTGAAACCTTTACATACTTTGAGAGCATTTCCAATGGGAATGCCATGATTATCCTCAGTCCAAAAAGAGACGCGGAGAATTTCTAGATTTGCCACAGCACAGGCCTTTAGCAATACCCCCTGTCCTGGAGGTTGTTGATGGTGTTTTTATGGAATTCAGTCTTACTCCTGATACTTTATCCCCTGCCCCTAGGAAATCAGACAGGTACTACAGAGTACCTGACACTCATAAATTTCTTTTCAAGAATCCTACTGCTGACCCAGAGGTCCATTTCCCAGGAGCCTAAAGGTATCATAGGTTCATAGGTAGATACTAGGCTATCTGCCCGAAAGCATTTATAAGCCTAGCCGAAAAGTTTTGGCTTTCGCCGCCCCTTAGATTAGTTCCCTGTGCCTCTGTCTAGCAGAGCCATTGAAGTGATCCCTGGGGTAAACTTTGATGTTCTTCATTCCACATTGCTGCAGTCCTAACCATTGGGTAGTCCGCTGTCCCAGTCGGCCCGAATACCAAAGTATATGGCTGACGTCGGTCAAGGCGCATTAGACTGACGTCAGGACGTCAGGGTACTAATGCGCATGACCGACGTCATATCCTCAGTCTTTTTTGCCGCATGGTCCGATGCAGAAGCAGTTTTGCGAGTGCAGGTTGGCGTTCTGAAATTTTCTGAAGTCAGAGTTTCAGACCGAATCAAAGTTGGCTAAGTACCCGTTAGAATATTTTGGTTTTTCTTGCCTCAGTATTTAACCGGATGTCAGAAAAAGTGAATAACTGTATTTCTTGTGGGAAACAGATACCTCATAGGGATTACCATACCTTGTGTATACCTTGTTTAGGGCCTGAGCACGACGTTGTTGGATGCCGCTCTTGTGCTAGATTTAACAAACGCACTATTAAGAGAAGGTTAGACTGTGCCAGGTTAGTTTTGGGAAGCGTTGTAATTATAAAATGCCGCCGGATGCTCCGGCCCGCTTCGTCAAAAGCGCAAGGACAAAGCAGCAAAGCCTAGAGTGGAAGAACCGGCAGTCCCGGACGCCGGTTCTTTAGAAGGCTCAGTGGAGCCGGAGGTTTTGCCAGGAGTTTCTTTGGAGTCTCAGGGAGAGACTTTACTGTTACAGGATGTGTCCTCTCAGGAGGTAGGCCAGGCTGAAGGGGCTTCTCAGGTGGCTGTTCTTCCCTCTCTTCCTAAGGTGGTTAGAGCCTCCCCTTCTGTTTCCAAGGCTTCTTTGAGAGGCAGGCCAGGTTTAACTTCAGTGGGGTTTCTCCTAGCTCTTCAGGATCTTTGCCTAAGAAACATATGCTTAAAATGGCAGAGGATTTGATTACTATGATTAGAGGTTCTATGCCCCCTCCTGATAAGAGGCCTAGGGTGGAGCCTGAGTTTGAGAGTTTTGAGCAGTGTTCGAGGCTTCGGAGTCTTCGGCTGAAGACTTGCAGGAGTATCCTCCTTATTCTGATTCTGATGTGGATGATTCTACTCCTTCAGCTTCTCCTCCTGAGGATTTTTCATTTTCAGAGACTCTGCATTCCATGAGGGAGCATTTTAAATGGGAAGGTCAAGATTTCTCTGATTCCAGGAAGAGGCTTAGGAATTCTTGTTTTACCCCAGCATAGGCCTTTAGCTATACCTCCTGTTCTGAATGTGGTGGAAGATGTTTTGCAGAGGCTTCCTAAACCCTGATTCTTTGCCTCCTGCCCCAGTTAAACCGGATAGGTACTATAGGGTGCCTGAAGCTCATAAGTATCTTTTAAGAGTCCTAGGGCAGACCCGAAACTGTCTCTCAGGGGCCTAAAGGTGTTAAGGCTTCTGTTGTTAAAAATCCTGTTCCTCCTGATAAAGAGGCAAGGGCTTTGGATAGATGGAGAAAGAAAGTGTATACTTCTTCCACTTTAGCCATGAGGGCGTTGAATTGCCAGTTTCACATGTTAAAATATCAAAATTATCTCCTTTCACAATTGAAGTCTAAGGTGGATGCTCTGGCGGAAGGTATTGAGTGTAAAGAGTTGCAGGATTTAGTTCATGTGTCTGAACAGGTGGGTAAGCATTCATTGCAATGTGGTTTTGATGCTGTGCAGGCCTCCTCGAGGGTGGCTGCCACTGGTTCTGTTCTTCGTAGGCACGCCTGGTTGAGGGATCAGAATTTAGCTGAGCATGTTAAGACAAGGATTTTGGATGCTCCTTTACAGTCTGACGTGTTGTTTGGTTCGCCTGTGGAAGCAGTTTTAAAGAAAATGGAGGACAAGGCTAAGTCTATGCAAACTGTTAAAGATTTTTGCAGGTGCAGCCTCCAAGTTTAGTAGAAATTGGCCTACTAAGGGATGGACATATCCTGCTTATGATTCCCAGTCTAGGGGTAGGTCTAGACGTGGTAGGGGCAGAGCTCAAGGTTCTTTTAGGCCTAGAACAGGAGTTCACCTGCTCAGACTTCTGGTGAGGGCAGGGGTCAGTCCTTTCGTAAACAGACCCAATGACCTGCCTTTTCAGCTGCCAGTACATTCTCGTCTGGCAGCACCTTTGGGAGGAAGGCTGGCTCTTTTCAAAGAAAATTGGGATTTAATTACCCAAGACAGATGGGTTTTGGATATCATTCACCACGGTTACAGGTTTTATTTCCATACCTTGCCTCCTTTCAAAGGCATGCCAGACATTCCTCCTCTACAAAGAAAAGAGGCTCACAAGCAAATTTCTCTGTTACTCCAAATAGGGGCCATTCAGCCAGTCCCTGTGCCAGAAAGGGGCCTAGGATTTTATTCTCGCCTGTTCCTAGTACCAAAGAAGGGGGACACGTGGAGACCAATTTTGGATTTATCTATCCTCAACACTTATCTGGACATTCCCAAGTTCAAAATGTTGATGTTACAACAGCTTTTACCTCTGCTGGGCAAAGATCACTGGATGGTAACTTTAGATCTCAAGGAGGCTTACCTTCATGTGCCTATCAGACTGAGTTGCAGGAAGTATCTGCGTTTTCGAGCTGGAAATTCCCATTATCAGTTCTCTGCATTGCCCTTTGGCTTATCTACTGCCCAGAGTATTCACAAAGGTTCTGGCTCCAGTGATAGCTTACTTCAGGCTAAAAGGAATTCAAATCTATCCTTACTTGGACGACTGCCTGATTCTGGCTCAAGAAAAGGAAGACCTTTTACAGCATTTGGAATATGTGATAGCAGTGCTAAGATGCCTAGGGTATTCTGTGAACGAAATAAAGTCCAGTCTAGTACCCTCTCAAGACATGTGCTTTCTGGGTGTGAGACTGAATACAGCAGCCCAGATGGCCTTTTAACCCCGGACAAACAAAAGAATCTTTCCATTTACTTCCATCAACTATCTCTTCAGTCCGGGCTGACTGCAAGGACAGTCCTTCAAGCCTTAGGGTTCATGGCATCTTGTATTCTGGTGCTTCCCAATGCCAAACTGCATATGAGGAAGCTGCAATGGTATCTCAAAAATGTATGGACACAGCACTGCCAGGATTTGGACACTGTCATTCAAATAATACCTTGCATTCAACAGGAATTTTTGTGGTGGGCTCAGGAATGTCACCTAAACAAGGGACTCTCTGTGACCCGGCCAGAGGCGAGTCAGATTCTAACGACAGATGCCTCAGACATTGCTTGGGGAGCTCATCTAAATGGAAAGTGGATACAAGACAAGTGGCCTGCCAGACTACAGCATCTACATATCAACATGAAGGAGATGTTAGCAGTCCAGTTTGCATTAATGGCTTTCAAGGAGTTACTTCTTCCAGGGCAGGTGTTGATTCTAACAGACAACACAACTGTCATGTGGTACATCAACAAACAAGGGGGAACACATTCTTACCCGTTGTGCAGGCAAGCAATGATTTTATGGGAGACTGCGCTCAGCTTGCAACTAACTCTTCAGGCAAGGTTTCTGCTGGGAGCACAGAACTCCTTAGCAGATGTTTTAAGCAGACAAATCATGGATCCCCACGAGTGGAAACTGGATCTTCATGTATTTCGGAAATTGACAGTGTCATGGGGAACTCCAGACATAGATCTGTTCGCTTCTCCACTAAACCACCAGCTGCCAAAGTTTTGCACAAAGAGGTTTCATCACACAGCTTGGAAAGTGGATGCTCTTTCTTTCAGTTGGAAAAATCTTCATGTGTATGCCTTTCCACCTCT
Organism: Protopterus annectens; assembly: GCF_019279795.1. Taxonomy (NCBI): domain Eukaryota; kingdom Metazoa; phylum Chordata; order Ceratodontiformes; family Protopteridae; genus Protopterus; species Protopterus annectens. Next base: position 272,290,772 of record NC_056737.1, read on the forward strand.
GCCTCTTCTCCCAGAGGTGCTCCTAAAGGTCAGACAAGACAAGCCAAGGATGATTTTAATAGCTCCAGATTGGCCTCGGCAACACTGGTACCCATTACTGAGGAGTCTGGTAAGGAAGCCTCCATGGCCTTTACCTTTGATTCCACACCTGTTGTCTCAGAGGGACGGTCACCTGCTCAATGTCAAGCTTCACTCTCTTCATCTAACAGCCTGGCATATTCTGTTTTGAAACACAGCAGGTCTCAACTTCCTCAACAAGTTTTAAATGTGATTATGGAAGCCAGAAGACCTAGTACAAGGAAAGTGTACAGAAAAATGGAAGAGATTTTTATTTTGGAGTGCAGCAAAGAATTTGGAGATTTCTGAGCCTAATTTGAGTGTGGCTCTTCAATATCTTACTGAGTTATTGGACAAAGGTTTGTCTTTCTCTTCCATTAAGATTCATGCTGCAGCAATTTCAGCTCACTATGATTGTGACCCACCATTGTTTTCGCATCCTTTGTTCAAGCAATTTCTTAGAGGGGCAAAGAATATAAGACCCCACGAGAGCTCCTACTCCTGCTTGGGATCTCAATTTTGTGTTGGAGAAACTTACTCTACAACCTTTTGAGCCTCGGCTACTGCTGAATTGAAATACTTGTCATGGGAGACTGCTTTTTTGTTGGCCATTACTTCTGCAAGAAGGGTTTCTGAATTGCAGGCCCTTATGGCGGTAGAGCCTTCTTTGATTTTCCATAAGGATAGGGTATCATTACGTACTAATCCTTCTTTTATGCCTAAGGTGGTTTCTAGTGTGGCTTTAAACCAAACTATTCATTTGCCTACTTTCTATGCAGATCCCCAAAATAAGGGGAAAAGATTTTGCACACTTTAGATGTACACAGGCAGTTGCGTTATTGTTTAAGCAGGACTAAGGATTTTAGGCAGTCTCAGCAGTTGTTTGTTTCTTTTGCTTTGAGTTCTCAGGGCAAGCCTGTGTCAAAACAAACTATTTCTAAGTGGATTGGGTTTTGCATTGCATTTTGTTATTCCCATCATGGCAAGGAGATTCCAGCTGGGATTAGGCCTCATTCCACTAGGGCTACTGCCACTTCAACAGCATTTCTAAGGGGTGGCAACTAAGGATATTTTGGAGGCAGCTACTTGGAGTTCAGTGCATACTTTCTCTAAGCATTACCACCTTCCTCTCTACTCTAAATCTAGGGCTGGTTTTGCCACAGCTATTTTGCAAGGCATGTTGACAGCTTCTGCTTCCTTATGATTTGCCAGCCTCCCTTACCTCTGCTTTGGGATTCTACCCAATGGTTAGGACTGCAGCAATGTGGAATGAAGAACATAGTACAGTTTTGTACCTACCATAAATGTAGATGTTCGAGGATCCACATTGCTGCAGTCCAATTTACCCTCCCTCCTTCCCCTCTGTGTTTAGGGGTGGTTGTGTGGGTGAGGTTATACTCTTGTAATTTTGTATATATTGTACATATTTTTGGTGCAGGAGTGTTTGGTGTTTTTGGTTTTGGCCTTGTCTTTTTAGGGTCTTCTGACATCTGGGGCAAGAAAAGACTGAGGATATGACGTCGGTCATGCGCATTAGTACCCTGACGTCCTGACGTCAGTCTAATGCGCCTTGACCGACGTCAGCCATATACTTTGGTATTCGGGCCGACTGGGACAGCGGACTACCCAATGGTTAGGACTGCAGCAATGTGGATCCTCGAACATCTACATTTATGGTAGGTACAAAACTGTACTTTTCCCATCCACTCGTCAAGGTTTCTCTTGAAGAGGCTTAGCGAGGATCTCTGCCTAATGTAGATTGGAATCTTGTTCCAGAACATGGGAAGTCCCTGAGACAGGACTCTGTCCCTCAAGTACATCCTGTTTATTGTTGTGGTGAGGTTTAGATCCCTGTAGCATGTGGCTCGAGGGGATATGGTTTTCTTTTGGTGGAGCATGTCCATCAATTCTGGGTTGGACATGGCCTTGTATGTCGGGCAGAGATCCTCTGAGTAGGCGGTATGCAACCGAGTACAGCTGGAGTTACTTCAGTTGAGCTGCATAGGGCATCTACTTGAGGCCAGTGATCCTCTTGGTGAGGTACTTCTGTGGTCTTTCCAGTTGTTGCAGGTGTTTTGTAAGGTACATCCCAAATGGGACATTGTACTGTATGATGGGTCTGTTGAGTGATGCGTAGAGGGGCCCAATGACCTCTTTCGATCTTGATGCAAACCCTTTTGTGATTAGGTGGGCCACATAGAAGGATTTTCTAACCACTTTGGCAATGTGATTATCAAAGGAGAGGTTATCTACTTGGGTCCCCAGATCCCTTATTACATCTTCTGTATTTAGGAGGCTACTACCTATGTGATAGTTTGTGGGTACTTTGTTTTTTCCAAAGGGGATGACTATGCACTTTTTGGCATTTAGCTTGAGGCCATGGTTTTGACACCAGGTATCTGTCTCAGTGAGACACTTTTGGAGGATGTCTGTCAGCCAGAGAGTCAATTATAGCCCCTAGTTTGCAGTCATCTGTGAACTTTGTCAGCCATAGTCCTCCTGTGATTGCCTGTACCTCTGAGAAGTTTATGCCGAACAGGAGGGGTCCTAGGACTGAGCCCTGGGGAACGCCACTTTTAACCGGTTTAGAGTCAGACCTAGCTCCCGCAACTCTTACCACGTGGGTTCTGTTTGTGAGCCAGTTGGCAACCCATCTCGTAACGTAGGGGTTTATGTTCAGGCTGGTGAGCTTGTCTATAATACCTGAGTGGGGAATGGTGTCGAAGGCCTTTGCGAGGTCTAGGTAGGCTGTGTGGACCACCTTTCCCTCTATAGCCTTGGTAACTGTCTCAAAGAAGTCTACTAGGTTTAGAGGCATGATCTGCCCTTAAAGCTGTACTGGGTAGGGTCCATTGTTTGGAGGTTCCCAATGTCTCTGTTAATGAGATCCATGGTGATGTGCTCCATAGCTTTGCAGGCCAAGCTAGTCAGGCTTATAGGGCGATAGTTCTTGGGGTCCATTGTGATTCCACCTTTGTGGAGTGGAATATCCGTTGCTGTGCACCACTCTGTGGGCACATAACCTCTGAAGAGGCTGAGTTTAAACAGTGTGTTTAGGTGAGGGGTTAGTTCATCTGTGAGCTCGTGTAGGACGCAGCCTGGGACACCGTCCGGTCCCATTGATGCTGTGTTTTTGGCCTTTGAGAGGGCTGTTTTAACCTGAGTGTCTGATTTCAGGGGCACTTCATTCTTCTGGTATAGTTATGTGCCCTTTTGGTGGTGAGAGGAGAGTGACGTTTGCACTGAACCTGTCTGCCAGGATGTTGCTTATATCAGTCAGTTCAGTGTATTTTATGCCATTCTGCACTAACTCTGAGCAGATCTAAGAATTGCCACTTAGGTTCTTGACATACCTAAAGAATGCCTTGTGGTTATCTTTGGAGTCTGTGGCAATTATTCTTTCGAAGCTAGCCTTGGATGATTTTATTAGGGAACATAGTTTCTTGCAATACTGATCAGGGATGTCTTCCCTTCCTGGAATTTTACTCTCTTATGTACTAGTTTCCTCCTTTTATTGTATAGCTTGTTTATGGCAGGGGTCCAACAGACTGGTTTCCTTTTCTTGGAGGAGTGAGTCTTAGTTTTGTTTGGGATAGCACGATCTACGCATTCTTGTAGGTGCCTGTAGAGTGCATTAGTAAAGGATTTTGCAGCTTGGACAGCGTTATCCTTTAGCATGGGGGCTTCCAAACTTCCCACCTCTGTCTTAAGTAACGTGAAGTTTGCCTTTGAAAAGTTTTTCACGGTGGTTTCTTTGACCCGGGGTGGTGGTGGAATGTGAATATCCAGAGTGATTAGTTTATGGTCAGATCTAACCAATGAGAGGTTGACGTCTGTTGTGGAACACCAGTCGCCCATGTTAGTGATAACCAGGTCCAATATGTTGATGTCCTTCATGGATGCATCTGCAGTCATAACAACTGGGTTGTCCTGTCGTCAGGCAGCCCTTCGGTCGGCCGGATTCCAAAGTCCGGGTCTGGCTTTGGCTGATGTCGCACTTCACCCGACGTCATCTCTGCTGGTCTTCGGGTATAAAGGCATCAGCCGACGCCATTTTCCTCAGTCTTTCTTGCCGCGTGGCGCCCGAAGCAGAAGCTGTTCGCAAGTGCCGGTCGGTCAGATCCAGAGATTACTACTACCGAATACTACTTCGAAGACTTCTAAAAGCTAAGTACCCCGTTGGGGACTCTTTCTTGCCTCAGCCGATGTCAGAAAAAGTCAATAACTGTTTAACTTGTGGGAAACAAATACCTCATAAAGATTTCCACTCTTACTGTTTGCCTTGTTTAGGCCCAGACCACGACGTAGCAGCCTGTTCGCCTGTGCTTCATTCAACCGACGAACGCTTAGGCGTCGGTCGGAGTTTGCTGAACAGTTTTTCGGCTCAGTTTCTCCGGACATTATGCGCCCGGATCCTCCGACTACCCAAATTGTTAAAAACGCAAAGAAAGACCGACACTCGCGGTCCGCGGTTTCGCCGAAACCATGGTTAAGCAAACCGCGAGTGTCTCGGTTTCGGCGAAACCGAAAACTGATCAAAGTACAGCCGAATCAATGACTTCTACTGAGGTTCCTGCTACTTTACTTGAATCGGCCTCAGCAATTTTACCTACAACAGTGGTTACTAGTGACTTATCAGACACCATCCCTTTGGATGTCTCTACCCCAGCACGTGGTGCTGCTAGGCCTCCTGCAGCCATGTCTATTAAGGTCTTTGCCAGGGCTAAAGCAGCCAAATCTACTAAATCAGTGCCTGTTAAACACCCGTCAACCAGACCCACTTCTAGTTCACAAATGCTTACTCTGGCAGAAGATTTAATATCCTTAATTAGGGGTTCTGAATCTCACCCAGGCAGCGCCTCTCAGACCCGAGAAAAGAGACGTAGAGCAGAGCCCGCCGAGCCTGTGTCCTCTGATGATTCTCATGGATGACTCAGATATTACAGACCAGCCAGAGGCTCCTTTCTCCAATTATGAAGACTCAGATGCTGAAGAATCCATTCCAGCTGCTTCTCCACCAGAAGAATTCTCCTTTGGGGAAACCTTACATGCCATGCGAGAACAATTCCAATGGCAGGAACAGGATTTCTCAGATTCCAGAAAAACACTTAGGACTTTTCTGCACCTACCACAACACAGGCCCTTAGCTATACCTCCTGTCCTCTCTGTTGTGGACGATGCATTTAATGATGTCTGCACTGCACCAGATTCCTTACCTCCAGCCCCTGCCAAACCAGATAGATTTTACAGGGTGCCAGACACTCATCATCACCTATACAAGGCCCCACTTGCAGACCCCGAAACTATATCCCAGGGGCCTAAGGCAGTAGCCTCGACCACAGCAAAAAACCCTATTCCTTCTGAAAGGGAAGCCAGGTCTTTAGACAGATGGGGCAAAAAAGTTTACACCTCAGCTACTCTCTCAGCTAGAGCTTTAAACTGTCAGTTTCACATGATACAATACCAAGAGTTTATGCTTGATCAGTTAACTAGAAAGCTAACCTCTGATGACTCTATAGATAAGAAATATGTATTAGAAATGGTAAATAACATACAACAGGTTAGTAACCATTCCTTAAAATGTGGCTATGATGCACTGGAGGCTTCATTTAGATCAGCCATGACTGGCACAGTGATAAGAAGACATGCATGGCTGAAGGAACAGGTCTTACCGGATCATGTTAAAGCTAAGTTATTAGATGCTCCTATGGATAAGGCCAGTTTGTTTGGTACACCTGCCCAACAGGTAATGAAGAAAATGGAAGAAAAGGCAAAATCTGTACAAACGGTTAAAGATTTCTTGCAGGTTCAGCCCCCAAGGTTTAGCAGGAACTGGCCTGCCAAAAATTGGTCCTTTCCTGACTCCACAAGATCCCAAAGGGGCAGGAATAGACGTTCCAGAGGCAGAAATCAATCTAGAGGGGGTGCCTACAGAGGACGACAGTGGCATGGTAATAACAGAGGCACAGACACAGCCACTACCACTACAACAGCACAATCACAGTGACTTGCTCCTAACTCCGCCTACCAGGGAACTAATAGCAGCACCATTAGGCGGAAAATTAACCTTATTTTTGAAGAACTGGCACTATATCACAAAAGACAAGTGGATTTTGCAAACCATAGACCAAGGTTATCAGTTCCACTTCCACACTTTACCAGTCAAAAGAGGAATGCCAAATCTGCCTCCAAATCAAAAAACAGAAGCTCTACAGCAGATAATGCAATTAACAAAGATGAGAGCTGTGGAAAGAGTACCAATAACAGAACAAGGCAAAGGATTCTACTCCAGACTATTCCTAGTTCCAAGAAAGGAAAAAAGTTGGAGACCTATTCTAGACCTGTCCACCTTAAACACATACATCATTGTCCCAAAATTCAAAATGCTGACCCTACAGCAACTTCTTCCCATGCTGGGCAAGGAGTGTTGGCTGGTAACTCTAGATCTCAAGGAGGCATACCTGCACGTCCCCATTCGACCAATTTGCAGAAGATACCTCAGATTTCTTGCAGGATCAGAGCACTATCAATTCTCAGCATTGCCCTTTGGCTTATCTACTGCGCCCAGAGTATTCACAAAATGCCTGGCATCAGTAATCGCCCACTGCAGACTACAGGGAATCCAAATTTATCCATACCTGGACGACTGCCTACTACAAGGTGACAACAAAAGCAAGCTGACAACAGATTTACAAAGGGTCATTTACTTGCTACAAGGACTGGGATACACAGTCAATTTACAAAAGTCAAGGCTGATACCATCCCAAACAATGACATTCTTGGGCGCAGAATTGGACACAGTAAAACAAATGGCATTCCTAACTACAGAAAAACAAAAAGAACTCCCTCTTTACTTCTTGGCACTAACAAAACAGAACAAGCTAACAGCAAGAAAAGTTCTGCAGGCCTTGGGCTTCATGGCATCATGCATAATCTTGGTTCCACATGCCAGACTGCATATGAGAAAACTACAGTGGTACCTAAAGAATTTATGGTCCCAACACAGGCACAGCCTAGAAGCAGAAATTCCACTAATCCCATGCCTAAAACAGGAGTTCCTATGGTGGGCTCAAGCATGCCAGTCAAACCCAGGCCTACCCTTTCACAACTATCAAGCAAGCCAAACCATCACAACAGACGCCTCAGACCTAGGATGGGGGGCTCACATGCTGGACAAATGCATACAAGGATTGTGGACGTAGGACCAGCTTCACCTGCACATCAACCTAAAAGAAATGCTGGCAGTAAAACTGGCAATCCAAAAATTCAGACCATTTCTCAAAGAAGGCCATTTGATGATAAGGACAGACAACACCACAGTCATGTGGTACATCAACAAACAGGGAGGCACTCATTCATACCCCCTATGCAGAATGACTTTGGACCTTTGGAATCTGGCACTCAGCTACAACATCCAGTTACAGGCAATATTTGTACCGGGAAAGGAGAATACTCTAGCAGACATGTTAAGCAGAACCACCTCGGATGCTCACGAATGGATGCTACACCGGACATCTTCAAGACCATCTCAAAGAAATGGGGAATGCCACAGATAGATCTATTCGCTTCCCTCTCAATCACCAGCTCAAGAAATTCTGCACAAGGACATTCCATCCACTTGCATGGAAAGTGGATTCGCTCTCCTTCAGCTGGAAAGGTCTGACAGCATATGCATTCCCACCTCTTCCCTTGATACACAAGGTATTACTAAAAATCAAGGAGGAACGTCCAAGGATAATCCTGATAGCTCCGAACTGGCCAAGACAACACTGGTACCCTTTGCTGAGGAGCATGTCTCGGGACAAAATGTGGTCAATACCCCTGATGCCTTTGATGTTAACTCAGGACAACTACAGCATCATGCATCCAAACCTAAAAACGTTGCAACTGACTGCATGGAACATCACATAACAGCAACTAATCCAGATCTTTCCCAAAGGGTTAAAGACATTATCCTTGAAGCCCGCAGACCTTCAACAAGAAGGAACTATGCAGGAAAATGGAAAAGGTTTGTCATTTGGAGTGCTGAAAGAGGAAAAGATGTGTCGAATATAGATATTGCTAACATTCTGGAGTACTTGGCAGAGCTTTTACATACAGGCCTGTCCTATTCCTCCGTCAAGATACATGCATCAGCTATTTCAGCAGAATACAGCTTTGATCCACCTGTCTTTTCACATCCTCTACTCAGGCAGTTCCTCAGAGGGATCAAGAATGTAAAACCTCCTAGGAAACCACCATTGCCAGCTTGGGATTTGAACTTTGTGCTAGAAAAGTTGACACTCGCACCTTTGAACCAGCAGCAACAGCAGACCTACAGCATCTATCATGGAAAACTGCTTTCCTACTGGCAATAACCTCAGCAAGGAGGGTTTCTGAACTTCAGGCCCTAATGGCAGTACAACCCTTCCTAATCTTCCACCAAGATAGAGTGTCCATGAGGACTAATCCTACATTTATGCCTAAGGTGGTATCCAGAGTGTCTTTAAACCAGGCAATCCACCTACCTACCTTCTTCCCCAACCCACAAAACAGAGGGGAAAGAATGCTGCATACCTTGGATGTACATAGACAGCTACGCTACTACCTGGACAGAACAAAAGTAACAGAAAACTGACCAGCTTTTTGTAGCCTATGCAACAGGAAGGGAAGGAAAAGCAATTTCCAAACAGACAATCTCCAAATGGATAGGAAATTGCATACGATTCTGTTACTCCTTCCATGGAAAACCAATTCCACAGAACATAAGGCCTCATTCTACAAGGGCAACAGCCACTACCACAGCCTTCTTACGAGGAGTGGCAACCAAGGACATTATTGAGGCGGCTACTTGGACCTCCGTGCATACATTTGCCAAGCATTATAATCTACCTCTGTATTCCAGATCCCGAGCAGGGTTTGCCACTGCTGTACTGCAAGGGATCCTAACCACACCATAATCTATTCTTCCTCCTCCCCTAGTTGGCTATGGTATTCTACCCAGTTGTTATGACTGCAGATGCATCCATGAAGGACATAGTACAGTTTGTACCTACCATAAATGTAGATGTCCGAACTGGATAGCATCTGCAGTCAGGATTACCCTCCCTCCTTCCCCTCTGTGGTACTCCTAGGGTATTTACCCTCCTAATAGCTAGCTGGTGGGGGGAGTCTCTCATGGTGTATTTGTTTGTATTTATGTACATACATGCTTATTTTTTGTGTTTGCCTTCTATCTTTTGGAAACATTGGCATTTACCCAAAATTTAGCCTTCCAAGAGGGCAACTGGCATCTGGGGCAAGAAACACTGAGGAAAATGGCGTCGGCTGATGCCTTTATACCCGAAGACCAGCAGAGATGACGTCGGGTGAAGTGCGACATCAGCCGAAGCCGGACCCGGACTTTGGAATCCGGCCGACCGAAGGGCTGCCTGACGACAGGACAACCCAGTTGTTATGACTGCAGATGCTATCCAGTTCGGACATATACATTTATGGTAGGTACAAACTGTACTTTACCTCTGGTGGGGGTGTTGACCAGTTGATCCAGGGCGTTTGAGTTTATAAATTCTAGGAAATGTTGGGCAAGGGAGTTTGTACATGAGTAGTTCTCCCAATTAATGTTTGGGTAATTGAAGTCACCCAATATCAGGGTGTTTGGTAGGACCTTTGTTTCCAGGAATGCAGAGTGGGGGGTCCTGGGACATGGTGGGTGATCTGTAGCAAGCTATAATTTGAGTAGCAGTTTTGCACGTTGTTAGTTGCACGTGGATGATCTCTGAAGCATCGTGCTGTGCCTCTAGCCTGGAAGTGCGAGTATTCTTGATGAATATGAATACTCCCCCGCCTTTTGTATTTCGGTCCTAGTTTTGTGGCCAAAATGTATGGTATGAGTTGTAGCCTGGTAGTGCTGGGGTGCTCTCTGGAGCCTTAAATCAGGTTTCTGTTACTGCACATATATCGATTTTTCTCCATCGAGTGCATGCATTTTGAGGTTGAGAGATCTGGCAGTGAGCAGCATTACCCTCAGTTTTTTTGTTACTTGTGCCATTTACGGCGGTGGGCTTGTCTTTTGAGCCTTGCCTGAAAAAGGCACTATGAGGGTGGCAAGAGCCTTGGCCAGTATTCGAAAACCTAAGGGTGACAGGTGCAAGCTGTCTCTAACGAAGCAGCATGGCTTGTCGAGGATGTCATCCCAGGCTGACAGACACTGGATCCCCTTTGAATGACACCAGAAGCTTAGCCAGTTGTTGAAATTGATAATTTTTTCTCTATACCATGGTATCATTCTTGGTGAGGGCAGGATGCTACTCCGGGTCAGGGTCATACCAGCCTGGGCTATGTGATTAGAGGGCTCCTCCATGCCTCTTTTCATGTAGTTCAGGGAGGTACGGCTCAGGTCATTCACACCAACATGGACAATGACAGAGTCATATTTGTACTTGTTCTGGTATGATCTGAGTGCTTGTGTTGTGGTGGATCCTGGCACCCAATAGGCAGCTAACAGTAACCACCTCCTTGTTCAACCTAGTGAGTGGGACGTCAGTGTGCGTGACTATAGAGTCACCTATTACTAGTGTGTTGGGTATGTTATTTTGCCTTAAGGGCTGTGATTGCATGGCACACTGGTTTTGTGAAGTATGTGTTTCATGGTTTATGTTGAGGGGGGTGGAGGTTGCTTGGATGTCTGCTTTGGAGGTCTCTTTTGCTGATTTTTATTTAGATCCTCCGAGTATGATGCTCTTCATCTCACATTGCTGCAGTCCTTACACTTGGGTAGTCCGCTGTCCTCGGTCGGCCCGAATATCAAAGTATAAGGCTGACGTCGGTCAAGGCGCATTTGACTGACATCAGGACGTCAGGGTACAAATGTGCATGACCGACGTCATATCCTCAGTCTTTTTTGCCGCATGGTCCGATGCAGAAGCAGCGTTGCAAGTGCCGGTTGGCGTTCTGAAATTGTTCGATTTCGGAGTTTCAGACCGAGTCAAAGTTGGCTAAGTACCCCGTTGGGGAATATTTTAGTTTTTTCTTGCCTCAGTGGTTTACTGGATGTCAGAAAAAGTGAATAATTGTATTTCTTGTGGGAAACAGATACCACATAGAGACTACCATACTTTGTGTATTCCTTGTTTAGGGCCTGAGCACGACGTTGTTGGGTGTCGCTCTTGTGCTAGATTCAATAAGCGCACTATAAAGAGAAGATTAGATTGTGCCAGGTTAGTCTTCGGGAAGCGGTGCAATTATAAAATGCCGTCGGATGCTCCGACGCCCGCTTCTTCGAAGAAGCGCAAGGACAAAGCAGTTAAACCTAGGCTAGAGGAACCGTCAGTACCGGACGCCGGTTCTTTAGAGGTGTCGGTGGAGCCGGTGGTTCCACCGGAGGTTTCTTTGGGATCCCAGGGAGAGACTTTGTTATTGCAGGATGTGGCCTCTCAGGAGGCAGGCCAGGCTGATGGGGCTTCTCAGGTTACTATACTCCCCTCCCTGCCTAGGGTGGTTAGGCCCTCTCCTTCTGTTTCCAAGGCTTCTCCCAGGGGCAGGCCAGGTTTAGCTTCAGTTGGTGTTACCCCTAGTTCTCCCTGAACTGTGCCCAAGAAGCATATGCTTAAAATGGCTGAAGATTTGATTACTTTGATTAGGGGTTCTATGCCCCCTCCTGATAAGAGACCTAGGGTGGAGCCTGAGCTAGGGAGTTTTGAGCAGGCTTCAGATGTTTCAGAGTCTTCGGCTGAAGACTTGCAGGAGTACTCTCCTTATTCTGATTCTGATGTGGATGATTCTACTCCTCCTGCTTCTCCTCCTGAGGATTTTTCTTTTTCAGAAACTCTTCATTCCATGAGGGAGCATTTTAAGTGGGAAGGTCAGGACTTCTCTGATTCCAGGAAAAGGCTTAGGGAATTTTTGTTTTTACCCCAGCATAGGCCTTTGGCTATACCTCCTGTTTTGGATGTAGTGGAAGATGTTTTTACAGAGGCTTCTCTTAATCCTGATTCTTTGCCTCCTGCTCCTGTTAAACCGGATAGGTATTACAGGGTGCCTGAAGCTCATAAGTATCTTTTAAGAGTCCTAGGGCAGACCCAGAAACTGTTAGCCAGGGGCCTAAAGGTGTTAAGGCTTCTGTTGTAAAGAATCCGGTTCCTGCAGATAAAGAGGCCAGGGCCTTGGATAGATGGGGAAAGAAAGTTTATACTTCTTCCACTCTTGTTATGAGGGCTTTGAATTGCCAGTTTCACATGTTGAAATACCAAAACTATCTCCTTTCACAATTGAAGTCTAAGGTTGATGCTCTGGCAGAAGGTATTGATTGTAAAGAGTTGCAAGATTTAGTACATGTTTCTGAACAGGTGGGTAAGCATTCTTTGCAATGTGGTTTTGATGCTCTACAGGCCTCGTCTAGGGTGGCTGCCACTGGGTCAGTTCTTCGCAGGCACGCCTGGCTGAGGGATCAAAATTTATCTGACCATGTTAAAACAAGGATTTTAGATGCTCCTTTACAATCTGACGTGTTGTTTGGTTCTCCTGTTGAGGCAGTTTTAAAGAAAATGGAAGACAAGGCTAAGTCTATGCAGACTGTTAAAGATTTTTTGCAGGTCCAGCCTCCAAAGTTTAGTAGAAATTGGCCTACTAAGGGGTGGACGTATCCTTCTTATGATTCCCAGTCTAGGGGTAGATCTAGACGTGGTAGGGGCAGAGCTCAGGGCTCTTTCAGGCCTAGAACAGGGAGTTCTCCTGCACAGTCTTCGACTAAGAGCAGGGGTCTGTCCTTTCGTAAACAGACCCAATGTCCTACCTTTTCAGCTGCCGGAGCCTTCTCGCCTGGCAGCACCTTTGGGAGGAAGGTTGGCACTTTTCAAAGAAAATTGGAGTTTAATTACCCAAGACAGATGGGTATTGGATATCATACACCACGGTTACAGGTTTTATTTCCATACCTTGCCTCCTTTCAAAGGCATGCCAGACGTTCCTCCTCAACAAAGAATAGAGGCTCACAAGCAAGTTTCTCTGTTACTCCAAATAGGGGCCATACAGCCGGTCCCTATGCCAGAAGTGGGCCTAGGATTTTATTCTCGCCTGTTCCTAGTACCAAAGAAGGGGAACACGTGGAGACCAATTTTGGATTTATCTATCCTCAACACTTATCTGGACATTCCCAAGTTCAAAATGTTGACGTTACAGCAGCTTTTACCTCTGCTGGGCAAAGATCATTGGATGGTAACTTTGGATCTCAAGGAGGCTTACCTTCATGTTCCTATCAGACTAAGTTGCAGGAAGTATCTGCTTTCGAGCTGGGACTTCTCACTATCAGTTCTCTGCATTGCCCTTTGGCTTATCTACTGCCCAGAGTGTTCACGAAAGTTCTGGCTCCAGTGATAGCTTTCTTCAGGCTAAAAGGAATACAGATCTATCCTTATTTGGACGACTGCCTGATTCTGGCTCAAGGAAGGGAAGAGCTTCTTCATCATTTGGAATATGTGATAGCAGTGCTAAGATGCCTGGGGTATTCTGTGAACGAAATAAAGTCCAGTCTAGTACCCTCTCAGGACATGTGCTTTCTGGGTGTGAGACTGAATACAGCATCCCAGATGGCCTTTTTAACCCCGGACAAACAAAAGAGTCTTTCCCTTTACTTCCATCAACTATCTCATCAGTCCGGGCTGACTGCAAGGACGGTCCTTCAAGCCTTAGGGTTCATGGCATCTTGTATTCTGGTGCTTCCCAATGCCAAACTGCATATGAGGAAGCTGCAATGGTATCTCAAAAATGTATGGACACAGCACTGCCAGGATCTGGACACTGTCATTCAGATAATACCTTGCATTCAAAAGGAATTTTTGTGGTGGGCTTAGGAATGTCACCTAAACAAGGGACTCTCTGTGACCCGGCCAGAGGCGAGTCAGATTTTAACGACAGATGCCTCAGACAAAGCTTGGGGAGCTCATCTAAATGGAAAGTGGATACAAGACAAGTGGCCTGCCAGACTACAACATCTACATATCAACCTGAAGGAGATGTTAGCAGTCCAGTTTGCATTAATAGCTTTCAAGGATTTACTTCTTCCAGGGCAGGTGTTGATTCTAACAGACAACACAACTGTCATGTGGCACATCAACAAGCAAGGGGGAACGCATTCTTATCCTCTATGCAGGCGAGCAATGATTTTGTGGGAGACTGCTCTCAGTTTACAGCTCAATCTTCAGGCAAGGTTTCTGCCAGGAGCACAGAACTCCTTAGCAGATGTGTTGAGCAGACGAATTATGGATCCCCACGAGTGGAAATTGGATCCTCATGTATTTCAGAAATTGACAGTGTCATGGGGAACTCCAGACATAGATCTGTTCGCTTCTCCACTAAACCATCAGCTGCCAAAGTTTTGCACAAAAAGGTTTCATCCCACAGCTTGGAAAGTGGATGCTCTTTCTTTCAATTGGAGCAATCTTCATGTGTATGCCTTTCCACCTCTGCCTCTCCTCCCAAAGGTACTTCTAAAGGTCAGACAGGACAAGCCAAGGATGATTTTAATAGCTCCAGATTGGCCTCGACAGCACTGGTACCCATTACTGAGAAGTCTGGTACGGAAGCCTCCATGGCCTTTGCCTTCGATTCCACACCTGTTGTCACAGGAGGACAGCCATTTGCTCAATGTCAAGCTTCACTCTCTGCACCTAACAGCCTGGCATATTCTGTTTTGAACCATAGTGGGCCTCCTCTTCCTCAGCAAGTTTTGAATGTTATTTTGGAAGCTAGAAGGCCTAGTACAAGGAAAGTGTACGCAGATAAATGGAAGAGATTTTTATTTTGGAGTGCAGCAAAAGATTTTGATGTTTCTGAGCCTAATTTGAGTGTGGCTCTTCAATATCTTACTGAGTTACTGGACAAAGGTTTGTCTTTCTCTTCTATTAAGGTTCATGCTGCAGCAATTTCGCTCACTATGATTGTGACCCACCATTGTTTTCTCATCCTTTGTTCAAGCAATTTCTTAGAGGGGCAAAGAATATAAGACCCCCACGAAGAGCTCCTACTCCTGCTTGGGATCTCGATTTTGTGTTGGAGAAACTCACTCTACAACCTTTTGAGCCTGCAGCTACTTCTGAGTTGAAATATTTATCATGGAAGACTGCTTTTTTGTTGGCCATTACCTCTGCAAGAAGGGTTTCTGAATTGCAGGCCCTTATGGCGGTTGAGCCTTTCTTAATTTTCCATAAGGATAGGGTATCTTTACGTACTAATCCTTCCTTTATGCCTAAAGTGGTTTCTAGTGTGGCTTTAAACCAAACTATTCATTTGCCTACTTTTTATGCAAATCCCCAAAATAAAGGGGAAAAGATTTTGCACACTTTAGATGTACACAGGCAGTTGTGATATTATTTGGACAGAACTAAAGGGTTCAGGCAGTCTCAGCAGTTATTTGTTTCTTTTGTTTTGAGTTCTCAGGGCAAGCCTGTGTCATAACAAACTATTTCTAAGTGGATTGGGTTTTGCATTGCTTTCTGTTATTCCCATCATGGCAAGGAGATTCCAGCTTGGATTAGGCCTCATTCCACTAGAGCTACTGCCACTTCGACAGCTTTTTTGAGGGGGGTGGCAACCAAGGATATTTTGGAGGCAGCTACTTGGAGTTCAGTGCATACTTTCTCTAGGCATTATCGCCTGCCACTTTACTCTAAATCCAGGGCTGGTTTTGCCACTGCTGTTTTGCAGGGCATTTTGGCAGCTCCTGCTTCCTTATAGTTTGGCCATCCTCCCATACCTCTGCTTTGGGATTCTACCCAAGTGTAAGGACTGCAGCAATGTGAGATGAAGAACATAGTACAGTTTTGTACGTACCATAAATGTAGATGTTCGAAGATCCACATTGCTGCAGTCCAATTTACCCTCCCTCCTTCCCCTCTGTAGTTAGAGGTGGTTGTGTGGGTTGAGTTGTAAATATTGTGTATATAGTGTATATTTTGTACATATAATTAGGGCAAGGGTGCTTGGTTGTTTGTTTGCTGTCTTTTGGTTTTGACCTTTATTTTTAGGGTCTTCTGACATCTGGGGCAAGAAAAGACTGAGGATATGACGTCGGTCATGCGCATTTGTACCCTGACGTCCTGATGTCAGTCAAATGCGCCTTGACCGACGTCAGCCTTATACTTTGATATTCGGGCCGACCGAGGACAGCGGACTACCCAAGTGTAAGGACTGCAGCAATGTGGATCTTCGAACATCTACATTTATGGTAGGTACAAAACTGTACTTTTTTGTGTACTTATTTGTGTTTTTGCCGGTGCTGGTTTCATAGGTCTGTGTCAGACTGGTGGTGTGATGCAAGTACTTCCCTTCTCCTCTTGACTGCCTGGTCAAGTCTTGGGTTGAGAGAGCTTAGCCTCCAGTTTGGCTGTATAATTGCATCTCTCACATGTATTAGTGTTTGGTGGAAGCTTGATAAGGTTGTCTGTGAACAGAGGCAATTGTAACATTGCCTTAAAATGCCTAGATTCACCAGTTGGACCGGAGAGTACACCTGAAACTGCCCTTTGGACATGCCTGGATAGGTACAGTGAACTGTTTTACTGATTGGCTGGTAAGATTGAATAGAGAGCCTTGTCCTTCTCTACAGTATAGGGGGTCTAGTGCTAAAGTTTATTAGTGTTTGCTATGAGTTTTGAGCAAGTGCTGGGATGAGAAGAGAATGGTTTGGGTGTTTAAGTTAAAAGTTTGTCTAGTTCCAAGGGAAAAATTGAAGAGTAGACTTTGTAGAGCCGGGAATAGTTATACCCTAGCTAACTGGTGCTGCCCAGCGTGCAAAACCGGGTTTTATAACAGGGAAATGAAAGAGAAAAAATAGCCCAAAATGGCCAATAAACTACTAATTTCTGGGCTGAAACACACTCCTCCAGGGACAGATAGGCTGCTGAAAGCTCCCTCTCTCGCAGTGAACACCCCTTCGGACAGGGATTCCAGAGCTTTGGACAGATGGGGTAAGAAAGTATATACCACTGCTACTCTTGTTATTAGGGCATTGAATTGTCAGTTTCACATGCTGAAGTACCAGCAACATATTACGGAACTTATTAAACAAAAAGTGGCAACCTTTACAGACTGTGCAGAAAATAAGGAATTGCAGGAGGTTATGCACTCTGCAAGCCAAGTCGGTACGCATACCTTGCATTCTGGCTTTGATGCCTTAGAAGCATCTTTCTGGGCAGCATTCATTGGTTCTGTACCGAGAAGGCATGCTTGGTTCAAGGAGCAGACCTTGCCAAACCATGTCAAATCAAAATTACTAGATGCTCCTTTGAACAAGGACAGTTTCTTTGGCACCAAAGCAGATGATATAAACTTTCAAGACCGGAAAAACAAACTAGCGAAAACCACCGCAAATTCAAAAGCCAAGAACTCGACTCAGGCCAGTCCAAAACGTAAAAAACATGAAAAACAACAAATTTTATTAAGCCACTGTAAAAGCTTTTCATTAGTACCTTGCACTAACTTCTTCAGACAAGCAAAACATTCACACCATTATAAGTGAGTTTAAATACCAGCATTGAAACACTTAACCACGCCTCTTGTTCTCCCTTTAACTCCTTAAAGGTACAGATCACAGTTAACTAAGGTGCATTTGTAATTCTCTATTAACATAATAAAAATTCATACACAGAGACTGTAATAATAGGCTTTAAACTAAAAGAAAATACCCAACATTTTGA
Source organism: Protopterus annectens (assembly GCF_019279795.1). Lineage (NCBI taxonomy): Eukaryota > Metazoa > Chordata > Ceratodontiformes > Protopteridae > Protopterus > Protopterus annectens. The sequence goes on from NC_056737.1 coordinate 272,308,501, forward strand.
TTATTAAACTATATAAAGTACCTACTTGTACTTTTTTACGTTTTGGACTGGCCTGAGTCGAGTTCTTGGCTTTTGAATTTGAGGTGGTTTTCGCTAGTTTGTTTTTCCGGTCTTGAAAGTTTATTTCTTTGGTGTTTTTATGTCCACCGCTTCATCGCCAGCAGGGACTATGCCAGAGCCAGGAGATTTAACTATTCTAATTAACTTTCTCACCGAGAAAGTGGAAAATTTAACGCAACATGTGGAATGTCTTTCGCAGAGTACTTCATTTTTAAATGGACTTAATGCTTCACAAACACGCTCCTTGCGGATGCCTTTAACTGGATCTGTGGGTTTGACTTCACCTAATGGAATTATTAATGAATCGGAGGTCCTACCTAACCTTACAACTCATTCGTTGACGCAAGAACGAGAAGGGAATATGAAGAGTTTAGTTAGTGGCTGTATGAGCCCCCCAGGTGCACTTGGTTTAGCACAACAACAGAATAACATCTCGGATGGCCAAAAGGGAAGGTATGTGAATTTTAATTTAAATGAATGGCTTAATAGGTTGTTCCGTTTTGGATTTGAAAACTACCGAGCTAGTAATGAAGTTATTGAATGCGAGAGTGTGAGTCTGCCTACTAAATTACATGTATTTGATCAAAAACTACTTAAAAGTAGAAAATTACAACTTGAGGTGGCATATTTGAATGAATGTAAGCAAGCGCACACAGTCCCTAAAGGCCTTCAATCTTGGTAATACCCAACAGGGCTAGAGGAAGGTTCTAAATTCCACCAGGATTTGATAGCCCTGTTTGATAGGCATGGGAATGAGTTGTTAAACCTAATTAGTTTACATTATCAAGAGACTATTAATGAGTTGAATAAGGAATTATCCATTTTAGATGAAGAGATAAAAACTGATGTTTGTTTTCCAAGGTATAGATTTGAATATGAAAGGTCATATACTAGTATTGACCACTATATAACAAAGATTACCTCAACTAAAGTCAAAAAATTACAAAGAAACATTAAGGCTTATAAGGATGGTGTGGCATATCCAAAACCTCCTAAGTCTCAGGGTAATCTTCTGAAAATGAACCCTAATCTACTGAAACATCCAATGAAGCCCTGTAGAGAGGGTGATATAACATCAGTTATGGAACAGAACAAGGGGGCCAATCAAGAGGGACTGAGTCTAGGAGTGGATGGAACAGGGGAGCAGGGAGATAATATTGATAATTCAAGTCAGTTTGATACAGGGTTGGTCGGGGTAAATTTTCAAACACAAGCCTCGTCTCCTCAACAAACATCAAGCAGAATGACGAGAAACAAATACAGATCGAGGAAGAACTGATGGAAGATGTTAGGTTTTCTAATACCCGATCAAATAAACCCTTTGAAGTGATATATAACACAGGGAAGGACTTCAAAATATATAACTATTCAAATTTTGTTTTCTCCTAACCCCTTGTTGACATTTTAGCCAAGGGCTTAACTTTTATACCTTCTAGACGTGCTAGTGTTTATAAATCAATCCTAGACCTCAAACTTTTTGTGAGAAAGTTGAATTTGGCCCTTTTATTGGGAGAGACGGTCCAACCAAGGCCTATGTATCATATTCCAAGTACATATAATCCACCCTTGGCCCCTTGTTTGGGAGTGTTTGAACACGTGTAATGTGGACATTAGGAATTTGCTTAAGTGTAAACGACAGACCCACTTCAACATTTCCAAGATTGAATTGGACTCATTGGAAGCTCTCAGTTTTTCTTCTATCAGAATAATGAAACCTGATAAAGGAGGTGGATTAGTAGCTCTGTAACAGGATGAATATATAGATAGACTTTTAGCGATACTTTCTACAGAGACTTATAAAGAAGCATCTAAGAATGAATTGAATATTAGTATGAACCATGTGCGGTCATACTTTGAAGACATGTTCATTAGTGGATCTTTGGATGTGGACATTTACAATTTTATTTCAGTACCGTCACCACGCATACCAGCATTATTTGGGAATCCTAAGATTCACAAAAGTATTGGTGATCCCCCTATGCACCAATTAGTGAATGCGAGGGGTAGTATTACCTATGCAGCAGCAAAGGTAGTAGACACCATCCTCAAACAATATGTATCGCAGGTACCACACATAGCCAGAGATTCTTGGTCCTTTTTGGAAAAAGTTGAACAAGCTACCTTTGAAGGAAATGCCTATTTTCTGACCATTGACGTCCTTGATTTATATTCTTCAATTCCCCATGAGGTAGCACTTGAATGGATTTAATTGGAGACTATTTATTACCAAGCTCCACCCAAAGAGATATCTATGGTGAGCGAATTGTTGAATATTATCTTGACATGTAACTATTTCATATTCAATAACGGATGGTTCCATCAGTTGATTGGTGTGCCTATGGGATCTCCATGTGGCGCCAGTGTAGCGAATTTGGTCATGACTCATTGGGAAAGAAAGTTTGCCTTTCCCATTAATATTATTCAAGAGAAAGTCGTTCTGTATGCAAGATTCTTGGACAACATTTTTATCTTGTTTAATGGCTCACTGGAAGAAGCCCAAGACCCTAGTGATCGGCTTCAATAATTTGACTTTTTGAAATTTACTTGTACAATAGACATGGAGAAGATATCCTATTTGGATGTGGAACTTTTTAAAGACAGAAGTCTAGGTCAGTTTGGAGCCAGAATCCATCGGAAATCAACTTTCTCTAATTCCTATCTACATTATGATGGTGACCATCCGTTTCACCAGAAAAAGGCTATAGTCAAAGGACAACTTGTAAGAGCAGCTAGGATGGTGTCAAGGGATAGTGAATTTTTGGAAGAGTGTAATTTCATAGCCAATTTATTTCTGGATCGAGGTTATCCAGAAACCTTAATTGATGAGCTGTGTTTCGAAGTTAAGACCAAGAGAGCTAATGGCTATTTTTCTTCTATCTTGAGTCATGTTGTTTCTGAATCGAGTCATTCACCATCATCTGTATGCCCCTATTTTCAGGGAAACATGTCCAGGTCCAATTTTATTTTAACTTTTAATACAGATGCCAATGACATAGTTACTATAAGAGGAACTGGCGATTACTATCCCCTGAGTTACTTGGAGGTCCAATTTTTGATAAAGCCCCATTGATAACTTACAGAAGGGGCCCTAACATCAAAAATATTCTGGAATCTATGCGAAATTCAGTAACACCAAGATCAGGGATGTATAAATGTAATATGTGCAAGTATTGCAGATTTGTCCAGGCAGGTACAGCCTTTACAGTTAAGAACAGGAAATTCCTCCTCAGGGGACGTTTCACTTGTTCCATTAACCAAGTGGTATACCTTGCTTCAATGTTCATCAGGCCCCAGTTTTTATATTGGCAAGACTGAGAGGAAACTCCAGGAAAGAATGTATGAGCATTTGTATGCCACAAGAAGAATGAAAATGGACAATGCTTTGGCTATGCACATTCAGAACAATCCAAACCGTGAGTTTACATTTATGGTTATAGATCAACTGTATAATACCAGTTCTTATGGACCTGAGACATATAGATTAGAATGTAAAGAGCTTCTTTGGCAATTAAGATTGGAAGCATATCGCCCCCCTGGTCTTAACAGCTCGTTATCCATTAGTTGTTTTTTAAAACTTAAAAGTTTGAAGAGGTGACGAGCTGTTTATTTTCACAATTTTTAAAACGAGAGTCAAAAAATTAAAAATGAGAGTCTACTAATGGTTTCATAACTCTTTATTATTCAGTGGTGGAGGGTTAATAGTTATCCGTTATTGGTATGATTATATATCATGATCATTATTTTACAATATTTATTATTGATTCACATTTTATTATTGAGTAATTTTAGGTCTAGATATGTTAATTTTTAGACCTTTTTTTAATGACAGTATTAAACCTATACTGAGTAGTCTAAATTTATGTCATGTTATATTATATGTTATGTTACATTGTATTATATGTTGCATGTTACATTTTATATTTCTATATTTTTAATATTTTCATGTTTTTATTATTTTTATCATTCAGTGAGATATGATTAACATTATATTATTTTTCTTGGGTAGCTGTTCTAGTTATTTAGATGCTTAGGGCAGTATGCCTTAATTATTATAGTTATTATATTTATTATATTAGTTATTTTACTTGAAAGCAGGCAAGATACAATGTATGCATTGGTAATTTTTGATTAGGAAGCGTCGCACTACCATTATTAGTATTTATGCTGTAGGTTGAACATAGTTATTTTTATGTTATTTTATATATTTTACAATTCACCTACTTTATATAGTTTAATAATCAAAATGTTGGGTATTTTCTTTTAGTTTAAAGCCTGTTATTACAGTCTCGGTGTATGAATTTTTTATTATGTTAATAGAGAATTGCAAATGCACCTTAGTTAACTGTGATCTGTACCTTTAAGGAGTTAAAGGGAGAACAAGGGGTGTGGTTAAGTGTTTCAAACAAGGGGTGTGGTTAAGTGTTTCAATGCTGGTATTTAAACTCACTTGTAATGGTGTGAATGTTTTGCTTGTCTGAAGAAGTTAGTGCAAGGTACGAACGAAAAGCTTTTACAGTGGCTTAATAAAATTTGTTGTTTTTCATGTTTTTTTTACGTTTTGGACTGGCCTGAGTCGAGTTCTTGGCTTTTGAATTTGCGGTGGTTTTCGCTTGTTTGTTTTACCAAAGTAGATGATGTTCTTAAAAAGATGGGAAAAAAAAGCTAAGTCTATGCAGACTGTTAAAAAAATTCTTACAGGTGCAACCCCCTAGATTAAGTAGGCATTGCCCTTCAAAACACTGGTCCTTTCCAGCCCCCTCAAGGCCATCTCAAACCAGACCCAGGGAAAACAGACCATCCAGATTATAGTCTCAGGGTCTGCAGAGATCTAAGCAATGGAGTGCCCCCACTCCCAAACCAGGAAATGGCAAGCCACCCTCTGAATGAACAAACTCACAATGACTTCTCCACTCCTCACCTCTGTCCAATTGCTTGTGCCCCTAGGAGGAAAACTTGCCCTTCATGCAAAGACCTGGAGGTCCATCACAGACGACCGATAGGTCCTCAACATTGTATCCCAAGGGTACAGATTTTACTTCTTCTCACTGCCAACCCGAAAAGGGTTCCCAGACCTTCTTCCAAACCAGTGGGCAGAGGCTCAAAGCCAAGTTCTATCCTTGCTCTCCATCAGAGCTATTCAACCGGTTCCAGTGGAACAGATAAGGTCAAGGATTCTATTCCAGACTCTTCCTAGTACCCAGAAAAGAGGGCTATTGGCACCCAGTACTGAATCTTTCAATCCTCAACACCTTCCTGGTGATACCAAAATTCAAAATGCTTACCCTGCAACAGCTTCTACCTATGCTAGCCAAGGATGCCTGGCTAGTCTCCCTAGATTTAAAAGAAGCCTGTCTGGACATCCCTATAAGGGAGTCATTTAAGGAAGTATTTGTTTCAGGGCTGGATCTATGCACTGTCAGTTCTCTGCACTTCCCTTTGGCTTATCCACTGCGCCTGGAGTATTCACAAAATGCCTGGCTCCAGCCATTGCATACTGCAGGCAGAGAAATATTCAGATTTACCTGTACTAGGACGACTGCCTGATTCAGGCGGGCAATCAGGAATTTCTGTTGCAGCACCTGACATTTGTGAAAAACCTTCTCACTTCCCAGCGGTACACCATCAACGAAAATAAATCAAAACTGACACCCAGTCAAAAGATTTTATTCCTGGGAGCAAGCTTGGGCACAGCATCCCAGATGGTATTCCTCACTTAAGAAAAACAAGTCTGACAGCCTGCTTCAAACAAATGGCCGCCACAACCCTGCTATCTGTAAGAAAAGTACTGCAGGCCCTAGGGTTCATGGCCTCATATATACTGCTAATTCCATATGCAAGACTGCATATGAGGAAACTTCAGTGGTACTTAAAACGTCTTTGGTGCCAACATTCTCAGGACCTGGAAACAGTCATTCCAATCATACCCTGTCTAAGGACAGAGTTCCTTTAGTGGGCAGAAGCATGTAAACCACAACAAGGGAATCAACCTAATGGATGCATCAGACTATGCCTGCGGGGCGCATATGGATGGCAAGTGCATTCAGGGCCACTGGAGCCCAAGTTAAATTCATCTGCACATCAATCAAAAAGAGATGTTAGCAGTGCAGCACGCTCTAATAGCGTTCAGATCCCTATTCTCTCCAAGAAACCTGCTAATAAAAACAGACAACACCACAGTTATGTGGTACATCAACAAGCAGGGGGGAATCCACTCTTAACCACTCTGCAGGTTAACCATGGTCCTGTGGAACACGGCCTTGAACATGCAGGTCCATCTGCAAGCTCAATTCCTGCCAGGCAAACAAAACTCACTGACAGACGACTTAAGCAGAAATCTCCTAGACCCACATGAGTGGCAATTAGAGCCCAGCGCCTTCAACCTTTTGATTCAGAAATGGGGGACCCCAGATGTGGATCTCTATTCTTTCCCCTGCAATCATCAGCTCAGCAAATTTTGCACCAGGACACCTCGCAGCAAGGTCTGGAGAGTGTACGTCCTATCCTTCCAGTGGATAAATCTCTCAATCTATGCTTTTCACCCTCTGCCCTTTCTCTCAAGAGTACTGCTCAAGATAAGGCAGGACAGACCAAGGACAATTCTGATTGCCCCAGACAGGCTACGCCAGCACTGGTACCCACTCTTGTGCAGCCTGTTACCAGTGCCATTCTGGCAGCTACTCCAGAACCCAACCCTGCTGTCTCAGCTTGGGGGACAGATCTTGCATCCGCAACTACAATCCCTAAATCTTGCAGCCTGTCTTATTCCTTGAATTCTCCCTCAGTAACCAGCCTTAGCAAGCAGGTGCTGGACATCATCCTTGAAGCCAGAAGACCCAGTATGAGGAAATCCTATGCTGATAAGTGAAAAAGGTACTGCTCCTGGATTCATTCTAAAGGAGAGGACACAACTCTGTCCTCCCTGCCCCTGATCCTGGATTACTTAACAGATCTACTCCACAGAGGCCTGTCCTTTTCCTCCATTAAGATCCATGCCTCTGCCATTTTGGCTCATTACAGCACTGAGCCACCACTTTTCCCTCACCCTCTTCTCAAACATTTTCTGAGAGGAGCTAACAATTTAAGGCTGCCAAGGAGAGCACCTACCCCTGCTTGGGACCTTAACTTTGTACTGGAAAAGCTCATGCTACCCCCTTTTGAGCCTGCAGCGTCAGCAGAGTTAAAATTCCTCTCTTGGAAACAGCCTTGCTTCTGGCCATCTCTTAGCTAGAAGAGTGTCTGAGCTACAAGCACTTATGGCTGTGGAACCCTTCATTATTTTCCATGCTGACAGGGTTTCCCTCAGGTCTAACCCTTCCTGTATGCCTAACGTGGTGTCCAGTGTGGCTCTCAACCAATCTATCCATTTTCCAACTTTCTTCCCTAATCCTCAAAATAAAGGGGAAAGGATCCTGCACTCCTTGGACGTGCACAGACTGCTCAGATTATACCTGGATACAACTAAGCCCTTCAGGAAGTCTGACCATTTACTAGTCAGCTTTGCACCAGGGGCAGAGGGCAAGGCATTTCAAAGCAGTTTCCAAATGGATAGCACACTGTGTCCATTTCTGCTACAAGCACCATTGGAAACCAACCCCTCAGGGGGTCAGAACACATTCCACTAGGGCAACTTCTACCTCTGCAGCATTCCTCAGGGGAGTCCCCTACCAGGGACGTCCTGGAAGCTGCTACCTGGAGTTTTGTACACACCTTCACCAAGCATTGCCACCTGCCTATCGTTTCCAAATCCAGGGCGGGTTTTGCAACAGCAGTCCTGCAGGGCATATTAGCCAGCCCCAATTCTTCTTGACTGCCTCCACCCATCTTCAGCTTTGGGAATCAATCCAAGTGTGAAGACTGCAACAGTGAAACACGAAGAACATAGTACAGTTGTGTACACTTACCATAAGTGTAGATGTTCGAGTGTATTCACTGTTGCAGTCCTGGTTTCCCTCCCTCCAGCCCTCTTGTATTTCTCTCTCTCTCTCTCTCTCTCATCTCTCTGTCTATTACTCACCCCTTTCTTTACTTTTTACTGGTGGTCTTTTCCGCACCATAACTAGGCTCCCTTTTAGGGGGCTCTTAACATTTGGCACAAGAATAACAGATATAATGGTGTCGGCTGCCCGTTTTTATACCCCTGCTGACGACCTGACATCAGTCCTGGACTGGCAGCAACTGACTGAGAAATACTAAGTCTCTGGTATTCGGGCTGAATTAGGGCTACCTGCAGGCAGATAATCCAAGTGTGATGACTGCAACACTGAATACACTCGAACATCTACATTTATGGTAAGTGTACACAACTGTACTTTCTATCAGTTTCTTTTCTCAAAAAAAAAAAATGAGAGAAAACGTATTTTCTTCCTTTTCCTAGCTTTCAGTAATGGCTGATAAGCCTATTGGTTTTAAAAAGTGCATTACCTGTGGGCATAAAATCCCTAACTCAGAAAGCCCACAGGGAATGTGTTTTAGGGACCCCACTCATTTGGACGCGGATTGTTCTATCTGCTGTGGATTCAGCTCCAGAGCTGTTACCAACCATAGGAATTAATTACTGCTGAAGGGCCTCCTCATTTCTTCTTCTGCTTCTGTTACTCGGGCTGAAACCCCATCCAAAAAAGACAAGTGGAAGCCAGACTTGGCTTCTAAGGAAAAAAAAGAGAGACTTGCAAGAGGTGTCCGGACCATTCTTCCTCATAATCTTTCTTTGGAACCTTCTACCAAGATGCAAAAAAGTCTGAACCAACTGGTTCTAAGTCCTTAAGTCTCCTTAGATTCAAACTCCTCTGTTCTTACCAAATCCAGTCATTTCACGTCTCCATTCACCATTTTTGAGTGATCTCCTTGCAGGTATTCGAAATATCTATCCTCCACATCTTTTCTTAGGTTTTCCAGAAGCTTATCCTATGCTGACTTGGATAGGATGCTGAGGAATTTTCTCAGAGCTCAGATTCCGATGGGAGTACTGCCGGCTCTCACTCCCACCGGATCTGCGAGCCTACCTTTGCCCTCTTCCCTCTCTGTCTTCTGTTCTCCACTTTGTTTCTGAGCTGTTATATCTGAAACCACAGGGGGTGTCCTCACTGGATCGGAAGACTATCTGTTCTTCGATTCCGGTGACTTCCCTGAGTCGCCTGACCCCAAGACTTTCTGAGCTGAAGGACTCTTGGAAGCCAGAGTGTCGATGCTTGGTCTGGGGGTTCTGGTTGAATCCATAGCTTTTGCAGTCAACTCATCTCCTTGGTGATTTTGCATTGGACAGCTCTGGTCTGACTTCTTCCTTGGGTGAAGTGCTGGTGAGGTTACAGGGGCTGAAGGCTTAGGTCTTACTGGCTCCATTGCTGTCTGCGCCTGTTTCCCATAGGCATTCTACCTTTGAGGTTGTAGAGAGGACCTTCTCTTTCTCTGGAGAATGGATTTCCTTGCCCCCTCAAATCAGACAACTTTGTGTGCTATGGTTCTATGCTGTGAGCCTCATCCATCCATTCCACTGGGGCAGTCTCTTGTCTCCAGTTGGTCTCTCAGGACATCTTCATCTCTTCTGATACTTTCCCAGGAAACCCCACTAAAGAAGTCCCTCTGAAGAGCCACAGGTAAAAGGAGATACCTTGATTCTCTTCAGGAGTCCTTCATAGAGGACACTGATTTTGATGAAGGGGAGGGGTTCCCTAGATTACCTGAAGACGTCTCATTTGGAGACATCTTAGAGCTCCTGTAGTAAAAAGATGGTTGATCCTTTGATGTCCCCTCCCAGGAAGGATCAGTGTTCCTGGAGGGTTTCGGGTCTGGCGGGTCTATTTCTTGGGTGACTCCCCTGGTTGATGAACTGTAGAGCTGATCTGTTAAAGAATTAACACAATTCTATCACCCTCTAAGGACTGGGTGCACTAGAGCAAAGGATTTGTGGTTGATGCCATAGCTGTGGTGGCAGCCACCAAGAACATACTTGCAGAACAGAGTTCTTCTGTCCATCCTCCTAACAGGAAGTCCAGGTTCTTGGATGGATTTGGTAAGTGCGTGTATGCTCTGTGATCTTTGCACTCTGGTTGCTGAATTGTCTAGCACATTTTGTGAGATTACAAAGAGATTTGACCAAAGTGTGTTCTGTATCACTTTCTGGGTCCATGTCTGCCAGAGACTGAAATAAAAATCTCCTTGCAAATGGCCACCCTCCAGTCTATTTCTGATTTGTCCATGTGACTGATCTCCCATGCAGCTTAAGTTACATCACAGGTGGTGGTTTCAGGCATAGCCATTAGGAGACATACTTGGATGCAACTCTGTGATTTTGCTGACTTTTTTTAAGTCTTCATTCATTAATGCACCTTTTGATGGATCTTTCTTGTTTGGCCACTAGGTAAAATACATGCTCTCCTGATGTGAGCAAGAGGATAGACCCTGTCTGCCATGGGCATATGTTTTTCAACTTCTCAGACCTTTCTGAAGGACACAACAGGGAGGTAGAAAAATGTGGTTTTGCAAATCCCGGGGTTCTTTTTAAGACATATGTGGAGATAGTTTCCCCAGAGGCATAGGGGATCTCAAAGGAAAGAAGCCATCCTAGCAGCAGAGATAGGCTTCTGGGATTCTTGGATAAGTCCAATCAGCACTCCTGAAGGGTGGCCTGTTTCCCTCTGGAGGTAGTCCAGGGATGCTCATCTGTGCACCAGAGAATGTAACTATCTATAGAAAAAGATTCCCGGGTGCAGAGAATCCTATTCAGAGCTTACATTATACCATCTTCCCTAACCTGTCCAACCAAAATGAAAATGATCCCTGATGTTCCATCCAATCAGAGGGAAGCAACAGCATTAGGAAAAAAAAAAAGCTGCTAAGAATGTCATCCAAGAGCTCTCCCCAGACTAGAGAGGATCTGGGACCTATTCAAGATTCTTCTTGGTGCTAGAAAAAGACGGGACATAAGACCAGTTCTGGATCTCTGCAAACTAAATCAGTTAGTGCAATATTTCAACATTTCAGATGGTCACAGTTCAGTCCATTTTGCCAGTACTGCAAAAGAACAGTTGGATGTGCTCAGTAGATTTTTCAGGATGCGTAATATCGCATCAAAATGAACAGGTGCTCCAGAAGATATCTGCAGTACCAGCTGGACCCCAGTCATTATAAATTCAGAGCACTGCCCTTTGGTCTCATCACAGCCCCCAAGGTGTTCACCAAATGCATGGCTGTGGTGGCAACTCACTTTAGACTGCAGGGATTCCAAGTGTTTCCATACTTAGATGATTGGCCCAGAGAGGCATCAACTCCAACAGGCAAAGGAGTACTCCAGTTGTGTATCCATCTAGGCATCACAGTCAGTTACAACAAATCTCTGCTCATACCTACGCAAAGTGTGGAGTTCGTAGGTGCTCATCTGGACACAGTCAGATAGTCCATAAACTTGAGCAGTAGGAAGAGAGGTTGAGATCCCAGGTTAGTAAAGTAATTCAAAATACTTTTCTTCCAGCACAACTAATTTTACAAGCCTTGGGGTCCATGGTAGCTGCTATCACTCTTTTGTCTTGCCAGGTTTCACATGCAAATACTTCAGTGGACTCTGTCGACTCTAAGGTCCATTCTTCAGTGTCCATTAACTCCTCCAGTGAAGATCACACAGGCATGCAAAACATATCTTCTTTGGTGGATTAATTCGAATGAACTCTTGTAAAGTCATCCATTTGTTCTCTCCCTGCCCACAGCCACGGTGACCACTGACGCTTGTTAACTGGGGTGAGGGGGTCGCTAGTTGGGAAGGACAATGCAAGGTATGTGGTCCCCAAAAAGGCCAAGACACATCAGTCTCCTAGAAATGAGAGCAGTTCTCCTAGCATTACAGGCTTTTGAAGACGCTCTCCTATCTGGGACAATTACCACTCAGACAAACAATATGTCAGTGGTCTAGTACATCAACAAACAGGGAGGATACAAGTCTTTACCCACTTTGTCGAGAAGCAATTGGAATGTGGCAATGGGTGATCTCTTCCGGTCACTTTCTGATAGCAACACATATTCTGGGGAAATCAGCATTATTGCAGACAAATTAAGCATGTCCTTTCTGATGCCTCACAAGTGGTCTGTCAAAGTGGAAGTGACTTGAGATAATTTTCTGTTGATAGGGCCAGCCATGCTGCAGTCTATTCGCATCTCCCCACAACAAGTGCAGCAGGTGTTTTGCCCAGATTCCTCCAATGGGGGAGTCGCAGAGAATTGCTCTAGTCCACAATTCGCCCTTTGGTCATCTTTATGCTTACTCGCCATTTCCTCTCATTCCCAAATTTCTACAGAAAGCATTCCAGTTGAAGAGCACAGTTATCCTCATTGTACCCTTTTGGCCTTGTCAGAATGGCTGCCTCTTTATCTGGCCACACCGTCTACATTAGTCCTGGATCCCACTGCAGACCTGTCTCACCTGACTGACAATGACTCCTCTGGACATGAGGCCTCAAACTGACCGCATGGTTTCTCCAGTTCCATTGATTGCTAGAAAGCCCAGGCTCTCCTCCCTGGTCCATCAAATCTTATCTCCTCAAAAAGCTTCTACTAGAACAATTTACAAAAGTAAATGGAAGAGATTTGTTTTCTGAGCCCCTTAGCAAGGACCTAGATTATTTTTTCAGCACTTGTGCCATCTGTCCTTGAATTTTTAGTTTTAGTTTTCAGTGAAGGTGCCACCTGTGCAAAAATAACTTTACCTTAGCTTCTTCCAAACTATGTAAAGCCTTCCTTAAAGGAACCTTTTAAGTTGGACCTCCTTTAATGGATCCTACTTATCCTTTGGATTTAACTGTTATGGTTCAGGCTTTAACCCAGACTCCCTTTGAACAATCAGCCAGAGAAGATCTAAAATTTTTGTTTTGGAAAACTTTTTCTGATCAATATCTCATTAGCTAGTTCAGTATCTAAACTTCAGGCTCCATCTTCTAGACCTCCTTACTTGGTTTTCCACAAAGACCAGGATGTTTTTGAGGACCAACCCATCTTTTTTCGCACGGTAGCTTCTGAGTCCAAAACAAACCAGGTCATTCATAATCAGTTTTCTTTCCAAACTTTTCAAATAAGGGAGAGTATATGTCAATCTACTGGATGTGCACAGACAACTTCACTTATATATATATAGAACCAAACTTCAGGAAAACTGAATAGTTCTTTCCTTCACTCCAAACAGATTGGACAAACCAATTTCCAAAGTTACATTGGACAAATGGTGTATGGAATGTATCTCCTTTGTCTATGGTGAAAAAGGGTTTATCCTTGCCTAAACCTCTTAGACCTCACTCCATTAGTATATGCTGTATCAAAAAATGATTTTGTCCATCCATAAAAAAAAAATTCTGAACAGCAGTTCGAATCTAACACCTGTCTTTCGAAATTTCCTTGATATATTGCTGGAATACATTTACTCGTCTACCGCTTGGTGTACAGTAAGTAATCATTTTCCACAAACACTGTCTCCCACTTTCAGTACTTGGTCCTTCTGCCACAGTTTTGTTAAAAATCCACTCTTTTGCTGGTAAGATTGCATCTGTACTATTAAAAGTCTGCGTTGTTTCCCGTGGCTGGGTTTGGAGCATACACATAATGCGCCCTTTTGATTAACAGCATCTGCTGTGGAATACCAGTCTAGTTTTCTTATTTGTGCTTTCATAAAATTAATATAGTCTATTCTTTCCAGTTTCTGTAGTACAGCAGAAAATCTCAGTTTTTTCCCTAGGTGCTGTGACATCTAATTCTCTCTTTTGAAACATCTCGTCTTGAGCTGTCTCATACTCAGTCATCCATTTCTTCATTTTGACATCTGATCTTTGCAGATGTTCTTAGTGTTTCACTGTGGCAGTCATCACATTTGGGTTATCCTGCCAGGGGTAGCCATCAGTCGGCCCGAATACCAGAGGCTTAGTATTTCTGCATCAGTTGCTGTCGCTCCAGGACTGATGTCAGATCGTCAGAGGTATAAAATCAGGCAGCCAATGCCATTACATCAGTCTTTCTTGCTGAGGAGCCAGAAGCAGAACAGTTTGCACGAGTGCCAGTCGGCCGCTTCAAGTTTTCGTTTCTGAATTGAAGTTGAAGTCTTCTAAAGCTAAGTATCCCGTTGGGGATCCTTTTTTCTTGCTCTAACCGATGTCAGAAAAATGAACAATTGCCTCGCCTGTAGAAAGCAAATACCACACCAAGGCTTCCATTCTTACTGCATCACCTGTTTATGCCCAGACCACGACGTTCCCCACTGTCGCTTTTGTACTTTGTTCAATGTCAGAACTATAAGTTGTCAGGCCCTTATTGTAGCTAGATATTTTCGCTCTGTCTTCGAATTCTGATATGGCTTCGGTAAGCCATCCAACTACCAATCTTCCAAAAAAAGTAAGGATAAAGACAGACCTCAAAGGTCCAAAACCACCACCGATGCTTCCGTTAAGCTAGTCGTCAGTTCTCCGGTCCTCAGTGAGGCGCTTTCGCAGCCCCTGATGCCCACTTCTGTGGATTCGCAGGCCGCTGCAGAGACCCTTTCGGAGTCCGGTATGCTGCGAGACTCTTCGACTAAGGATCCTGCGGATGTCTCTACCTTGGGTGGGTCTGGAGCCACTGAGCAGGCACCGGCTTCCCAGGAAGTACTTTGCACTACTAATACTTGACACAGACCGATGACATCTTTCGCGTCTTCATTTCTTTTGAAAACTACCGAGTTTATAAGGCCCAGGGTGTGAACCACACCCAACAAAATGACGACTCAAGCTCAGGCACCTGCTTCCTTACCTCAGCCCCAAATGCTTAAAATGGCAGAAAACCTTATAATGCTTATTAGGGGAAGTCAGCCTACCCCTTCCAAAAGAAAAAGTGGACTTTTCCATTGGAAATGCTCCCTTAAAGTATGTAGGGTTTCCCCAAAGGAAATGTCAGGGCTATCCTCAGTCCAAAAGTAGACACAGGGAATTCTTAGATCTACCACAGCACAGACCTTTGGCCATTCCTCCAGTCCTGGATGTTGTGGATGATATTTTTATGGAATCCAGTCCGACTCCTGACACCCTCCCACCTGCTCCCAGGAAACCTGACCGGTATTATAGAGTCTCTGACTCTCACAAATTTCTTTTCAAAAATCCTACTGCTGACCCCGAGGTAATCTCTCAAGGACCTAAAGGAATCAAAGTACCTTCAGCTAAGAATCCCACCCCCTCAGATAGGGATTCCCGAGCATTAGACAGATTGGGTAAAAAAGTATACACCTCTGCTACTCTTGCTGTTGGAGCATTAAATTGTCAGTTACACGTGCTGAAATATTAGCAACATACCATGGAACTCCTCAAACAAAAAAATATCTTTTTTTTTTCCTGCTTGTGCAGAAAATAGCGTTACAAGAATTGATGCATTCTGCAAGTCAAGTAATTAAGCTAACCTTAGTGTGGTTTTGGTGCCCTAGAAGCATCTTGCAGAGCAGCAGTCACTGGTTCTGTCCTTAGCAGGCATGCTTGGCTTAAGGAACAGACCTTGCCAGATCATGTCAAATCCAAATTATTGGAAGCACCCTTGAATAAAGACAACTTATTTGGCACCAAGGCAGAAGAGGTCTTAAAAACGATGGAAGAAAAAGCTAAGTCTATGCAGACAGTTAGACCTTGCAGGTCTAGCCACTGAGGTTCAGTAGGCATTGCCTCTCCAAGCACTGGTCCTTTTCCGCCCCCTCCAGGCCAGCATAGTCCAGACCCAGGGGAAGCAGACCCACCAGACAACAGCCCCAGGGAATACAGAGATCTAAGCAGTGTAGTTCCTCCTCTTCAAAACCGTGGAATGCAAAGCCACCCCTTTATGGTTAAGAACTCACCATGACTTTACACTTCCCCCTCCCTCTGCCCACCTGCTTGTACCCCTAGGAGGAAAACTCTTTCCACGCAAGCAACTGGGCCACCATTACCAATGACCGCTGGGTCCTCAACATAGTGTTCCAGGGATACAAGTTTTATTTCCACACTCTGCCAACCCCAAAAGATTTCCCAGATCTTCCTCCAAACCAGTGGGCAGAGGCCAAAAAGCAAGTCCTTTCCCTCCTCTCCATGAGGGTTATAGAACATGTTCCTGCAGAACAAATAGGCCAAGGTTTCTACTCCAGACTCTTCCTGGTACCCAGAAAAGAGGGCACATGGTGCCCCATCCTCTATCTATCCATTCTAAACACCTTTCTGGTGATATAAAAATTCAAAATCCTCGCCCTCCAGCAACTTCTACCTATGCTTTCCAAGGATGCTTGGTTAGCCACCCTAGACGTAAAAGAGGCCTACTTACACATTCCTGTCAGGAAATCATGCAGGAAATGCCTACGTTTCAGGGCAGGCTCTATGCACGTTCAATTCTCTGCGCTTCCCTTTGGCTTATCTACTGCTCCCAGAGTATTTGCAAAAATGTCTGGTTCCAACCACTGCTTTTTGCAGACAAAGAAATATTCAAATTTACCCATACTTGGATGACTGCCTGATTCAGGCAGACAGGAAAAGCTGCTACAGCACCTGACCCTTGCTAAAGGACCTACTGACTTCCCTGGGGTATACTGTCAATGAAAAGAAATCAAAGCTAGTCCCCACACAACAAATTGTATTACTGGGAGCATGCCTGGACACAGCATCCCAGATGGCATTCCTTACTCCAGAAAATCAAGCCTGAGAGGCTACTTCTCTCAACTAGCCACCAGAACCCAGTTATCCCAAAGGAAACTTCAGCAAGCTCTAGGGTTCATGGCCTCTTGCATTCTACTCATTCCATATGCCAGACTGCATATGAGGAAACTACATTGGTACCAGCACTCTCAAAACCTGAAAACTCTTATACCACTGATACGTTGTCTAAGGAAATATTTTCTTTGGTGGGCAGCAGCATGCAACCACAACAAGGGACTTCCGTTCTCACAACCCCACGCTGTCCAGACCCTCACCACAGATGCATCAGACTATGCCTGTGGTTCACACCTGGACCGCAGGTGCATTCAGGGCCAATGGAGTCCAAATCAAATACATCTGCACATCAACCAAAAAGATGTTAGCTGCTCAACATGCCCTGATGGCTTTCAGACCCCTACTCTGCCTGGGGCCTCTACTGATCAAAACAGACACCGCAGTGATGTGGTATATCTACAAGCAGGCAGGGACTCACTCTTATCCTTTCTGCAGGCTTGCCATGACTCTTTGGCACACGGCCTCAGCCATGCAGCTACACCTGTTATCACAATTCCTGCCAGGCTGTCTAAACTCTCTGGCAGACAACTTAAGCAGAAACCTGCTAGACCCATACGAGTGGCAACTAGAGCATAGAACCTTCACCCTTGTAACCCAGAAATGGGGCACCCCGAAGGTTGACCTCTTTGCCTCCCACTCCAATCAGCTCAGCAAATTCTAAACCAGAGAACCTCATGGCAAGGCCTGGAAAGTGGATGCACTATCCTTCCAGTGTGTAACCTCTCGGTCTGTGCATTTCCCCCTCTGCCACATGGACATCTGTTCATACCTTCACCAAGCATTACCACCTGCCTATCTTCTCCAAATCCATGGCAGACTTTGCCACCACAATATTGCAGGGCATACTAGCCAGCCCCCAGTCTTCTTGATTGCCTCCACCCTTTTCTTCAGCTTTGAGAATCATCCCAAGTGTGAAGACTGCAACAGTGAAACACTAAGAACATAGTACAGTTGTGTATGCTTACCATAAATGTAGATGTTCGAGTGTATTTACTGTTGCAGTCCAGGTTTCCCACCCTCCCATCCCCCTTGTCTCTCACTCTCTCTCTCTCCTCACAAGGACATTTTGGTATTTATTTTCTACTGGTGGTGTTCTTCCACCATAACCTAGCTCCCTATTGGGTGCTCCTGACAGGGCAAGAAAAACTGATGTGATGGCGTCGGCTGTCTGATTTTATACCTGTGACGGCCTGACGTTAGTCCTGGAGAGACAGCAACCCACGCAGAAATACTAAGCCTCTGATATTCAGGCCGACTGAGGGCTACCCCTGGCATAAGTACCAAAATGTGATGACTGCAACAGTGAATACACTCTAACATCTACATTTATGGTAAGTGTGCACAACTGTACTTTTTATCTGTTCATCTGAATATCTGTTTAAAGCTTCTTCCATTTTTCCCAGCCTTTTGTTGTTTGAGTTGATATACTCCAATGTTTCATTCATTTTGACCAGCTCTGAGCACATTCAACTTATTTTTTATTCTAGAATACTGTAAGCCATGTCTTGCACCAAAGCTGGAGCTTGAACTGCTTTTTTGCTGAAGAGCTGTAAGACTCTTCCCAACCAGTTTTTCACTTTGCCTTTTGTGGTTGGTTTTCTTTCAGTTTCTCTGAATTTCTTTTTTGCTTTCATCCAGGCTGTGTACTTGCTAGCCAGTTACTGAAATTTACCCAAAGACAAATTCAGTAGCTCTCTTTTCTGAGTTTTTGTTTTCACACAGGAAGAGCTGAAATTAAGTTGTCATCTTAAAAGTGTTTTGCAGTCATGTTGGTAGAGAAACGTTGCATAGACTAGAAAAGCTACCCATATCTCACCATGGAAAATAAAAGATACATAAAAAGCTTTTTAAACCTGGGACTTGAGAGATGGGGATAATAACCTGACTTCTGGCATGGCAGTCTGAGGTATCACTGCTATGAGGTCGTGCTAGAAAAGGGTGGTGAATGAACATGTGTGATTTCCAAGTGTACTTCACCAGAAGCTTGAAAACTATAGCTGTTTTATCAAAAAAAAAATCAGAATTCTTAGGAAATAAAAAAGAAGTCAGCAGGCCAAGTTAAATTGGCTGTGTTTGGTTATTCTCAGTCTACCAGTGCATGCGTTTATGGTTTATCTAGACATTGACAACAGCATATCCTAATAAGTTTCCCAAGCAGTATTGGATTGGTGGTGAAATCAAGAAAGTAAATGGAGCCTTTGCTAGAAGCATAGAGGTATAAAGTTCTGATTATATCCCAGTGACCTGAGTTTGAGTAGTGACTCCACTGCTTAACTGTGCAGCAGTGAATGGATGGGAGAAGGGGGTGTGCTCTCAGGTGCCCATGCACACCTGTTAGAGAAGACCTTTGTCTTGCTTTCTAGGACTATACGTGATCTGTTGGTCTTAATAATATGACAACATATATTGTATACATGCATCTATGTTGTATATAATATAATAGCAGTATAATAAAATTATGTTTTTATAACCGTAAGAACTCTAATACCTCAATAAATCAAAGAGCCCAGCTAAAACTAGTGCATGAGATCCAAGTCTACTCCAACAAATACTTGAGACTAAATGGAGGTGTAGTTTTATCACGCAGCACCTACCCCCTTCTTTGGAGCAAACTGTTTCTCAAAAGTATGCAGTGTAACACACAGCCCCTTTAAAGAGCTTGACAGCTAGATGGGTGTTCATAAATTTAACCTTGATATGACTAGCTTGGCTGTTCTTGAAATGAATGGCAGGGCCTATGGTTTGGTACTGGCAAGGTGAAAGTGGCCTGTGGGATCCATTGCCTTTTAACTCTTATGATTCTGTGGAAACAGCAGCACAGTGCCTCCTGTGGTTGGCTGGAGTAGTCCTGCTGACATCAGGTCCTTGCATAAGTGGTTCAGCTTTGGTGCCTATTGCCACTACACCCATGAGCTTTAACCTGGCAGGTGCTTGGGTGTAGTACATAAAAAAATGCCTAAATGATGATCCCTCATGGCCAGTCCAAACCCTCGGTGATGTGAATGAAAGGAGCAGATTGGCTTAGAGGGATTGACAGTTGGCAGGCAGGAGGGGCAAAGTGGGGAAAAAAAATAAAACAATAAAAAGAAGGTTGGACTTCAACCGGAGACTGCTATTGGGAGGTCATGATTAGTGTTGGGAGGTGACAATTATCTGAAAGACCACCAGCAGCAAAGTGAATGTAGTGATTAAGTGGGAGAACTGTGAAGCATCAATCCCATTTGAATTAGTTTGGACACATGAACTACAATTCCGCAAAAAGTGGATTAAAAGACTCGAAGTTCGACTGTGTTAAACTAGTGGGAGAACTGTAAAGTGTAAACTCTGCTTTGCCATTAATGTTTAGAACAACACTGAATTGATCAAAGAAATGACTTTAAGTAAATAATTTTCTTATTAATGTTTGTATAAAAGTTTTGATACAAGTTGCATGCTTTATTATAAATATAATGTAGTTTGGTATAGTATGCAGTTAATATTTTAAATGGATGATGAAGTTTTATAAGTGACCATTGAATATGCTAGTGAAGTTAATGTAAAAAAGTGCTCTTTCTTAGTTTCAATATATCTAGAATTTATATTGTAGCAAGATCAGAATGGCTCAAAAGAGGCAAGTTCAAGTTAATATAATGTGATTTTTGGCTATATTGGGGTTGAAAATGTGTACTGACGTAGAATAAAATGCTAACTTCGTATATTTTTTTAGAGATAGATGTTTAGATTAATTAGGTTAGTTTAATCTGTGGACAGTTATTTAAATAAAAAAGTTTAAAAATGAGAAAATATTAAAAAGCGGTAGTTCTTGCATTTGCAAAGTTCCTGCGTGGGTTTTTCCATTTGAACCTGCTTTAGGCTGAAGGAAAGCAGCATGTAGGTGCAGGTAATACATTGAGAGATCTAGACAGTGTGTTCTGGGTTTCCTTTTTCTCTGGCTTCGCGAGGTAGAGCATAATTACTTTTAAAGGGGTATTGGCAAGCAGTTTAATGAAAATAAATGAAGTTTGAAACTGTGGAAAGTAATTAATAGAAGGAGTTGCCTCTACAGCATGTGCTTTAATGCATTTTTAGTTGATTTATTTAAACCTGACCAGTGTATGTACTTAAATCTAAACATCATGTTTACTGACAGTGTAAGTTCACATCTGGAAGAATAGAAATAGTATAAGAACATGTAGCAATTTGAGTAAGTGGGAATACAGGCTCCAACATGTCCATTAGTATGGTTGACCTTAACTTTAGAATAAGTAATTCCTATGGGTGCAGCCATTAATTTAGAACTGCCCCTGTTTGAAGGAGAGATTTCTGTTTTCAAAAACCTCTCTCTCTTTTTTTTATTTAAAAGGGTGATGGGTGGTTTAGAAATGCAGTTATTTATTTTTCTGAGTGTTTTTACTGAAGGTAAGAAGTCTGGGGAAAAAGTGATGGGTTACAGGCAGAGTTAAAAAGAAGCATCTGCTTTCAGAACTGACTTGCCAACCATTAATGTGTGCATATGAGCTGCAACATAGAAACCTATTCCAGAGTACTACCTGTCATGTTTAATATGTGGGAGAATGGCTTTTTATTAAAATGTTTTCTTCTGTCAGTATTGACATGAAATGTAATTGGCATAACAGGTACTGACAAAAAGCAGAACAATGTGAACAACTTAAAAACTAAAATATAAATAAAAGGAAAACACTGGCAGAGTCCTGCTGTAAAATTTCTTAATATAATTTAGCGCTTTTGAGACTGGTAATCAGGACTTCTTCAGAATACACAGCAAACCCAACTCAATTTATACCCAAATTACATTGTGACATACCAGTTAATAAATCACTTTCCTACAAGTGCACTAAGATCCTTAAACATCTTTGAACAACATGTAAATGACAAATACGCACATGTTAAAACATCTCTATTATTGTAAACACTCTAAAACAATCGTCAGACCTAAATATATAATAATTGTACTTATTAAAAACACTGTGGACAGTGGGATTGACCTCACATTAGTAAAACATACCTGAATTAAACCCTCTTTTTTTATTTAATCTATATCTCAAGACATCTTTAAATAGCCAGTGAAGCTTTTCATTTTAAAACACTACTCACAGAAATCATTTCATTCAAGCTGGGGGGGGGGGGGGTGAGGCATTACTTCTGCTCTGCCATCTCAGTTCCTTATATTCTAGGAATAAGTTGGTAGGACCTTCCCTCAATCCTAAGTTGACATGATCAATACCATAAACCTAAAAAGATGCTCTGCTTCACGTGAAGTGGGAGCTTATTCCAAATGACTTGCATTCTTTGGGAGATGTATCTGTCTCTCCATATTCTGTTAATGTCACAGGCTAGGTTGAGATCCCTGGAACGAGTGACTCTTGTCCATTTTGATTTGTGGATGTGTATCATTTCCATTAGGGCAGTCAGAGGCTGCACTGTAGGGCAGTGAGAGGTTGCCTCTCAGCAGCCTGTAAGATAAGAGTACAGTGACAGGGCTATTAATGTAACTCATGTTTTGGAAGCCCTGGATTCTGTTGGTTAGAAACCTCTGTGATCTCTCCAGTTGCTGCAGGCATCTGGTGAGATACATATAGAAGGGACCATTGTACTTGGTTAGTGGTCTGTTAAGGGTCAAGACAGCAGAGTTATAACCTCCTTTGTATTGGGTTCATTGCCCTTATTTATGAGATGCACAGAGAAAAATTAATGTGGGAGGGCTTCTCTTCCCATCCAGTTGTGCTTGGACATCAAAACTAGATGGAAATGTCCTGTTTTTCCTCTGTTTGGTTATATTAAAAGCCTTTAGCCAAGTTAGTAAGAGATTTGCAAATTCAAAGATGTAATTGTGATAATAAAGAAAAGTTTGCATCATCTGCAGATAATGATATTCTGTACTTGATATTTCAAGTGCTTTGGAGCACTGAGACAGCATCACGTCTTTGTGATGTAAAATAAATTAAGATAATCAAAAGCCACGAAGGTAGACCAAGGAAAGCAAGCGCTCCAAATAGCGTACACAAGATTTATTTGTCCGCTTTCGTAAAACACTTCATCAGAATGAAAGACAAGGATAAAAAACACACCTTAAATACACTCATCAATTAAATAATTAAATAATTAACTAATTGAACAACATTCCACAATAAAAACTGTTAAATAAAAAAAGAAGAAGTTACTTTCTGTTTATCAGTAATATACAACTTACGATGTTTTAAAAAACATTTTAAATTAATGCATTCATTTAACCTAGGTGGCTTATCTGATTTTAGTTTGATTTGCCAGATTGCTTCTCTTTGTTCAAGATAACATTTAAGATCCCCTCCCCTAGGATCAGCAGGGCAAACTTCTAATACTGTAAACAAAAATTTCTTAAAGGAAGAACAATCAATTGAATGCTTATATAAGGCATTGGTACTGTCCCTAGATTTAATGGCATAATTATGTTCTTTGATGCGAGTACTAAGTTTCCTGGTGGTCATCCCTACATAGAATGCAGGGCAACCAGAACAAAAAGAAATATAAACCACATTGGTGGCATTACAATTAACCAAGCCAGGTACCTCGATAGTATAATCAATAGTACTAACAGCTATATAGGGACTGACCAAAATGAATCTACAGGCAGTGCATTGATGACAACAATGCATGCCTCTTTTGTTAGATAAAATATTTTTAACTACACTTTTATTGTTTTCCAAAATTTTTTTAAGATTGTATTCATTCCGAAACACAAATTTAGGTTTGTCACCCAAAACCTTATGTATTTCAGAATTACCTTTAATAACTTTCCAATTATTTTCCAAAATGGAAGAAAAATAATAACTATCATCACTCATCTCGAATGAACAAATTAAATTGGAACCACTCAAACCTACAGATTTATCAGAACCAGATCCAAAAGTACTACTAAATGAACAACTTAAAATAGCAGGAAAATCAGCAAAACGTCTGTCAAGAATTTCATTGGCTGTTCTATCCAAAAAGGGTACATCATATCCTCTTTTGGAGAACAGTTCAATGATGAAATTAAATTCACTAGACAGATCACAATCCCTAATGGTCATACGACATGCTCGAATAAACTGGCCCTTAGGAATGTTTCTTGTGTATTTAGGATGTCCACTAGAAAAATGTAGGTATCCATTGGTAAATGTCTCCTTACGATGAATTTTACTTTGAAATTGGCAGCCAATAGAATCCCACCACAGGTGAATGTCCAAAAAATTGATAGCTGAACCAACATCACATTTTGTAAACTTCAAAAACCTGGAAAGTGAATTTACCTCAACCATAAAATGGTCAACAATATCAGGTCCCCCTTCCAAAATAAACAATAAATCGTCAATAAACCTACAGTAGAATTTTACTTGAAATTTCTGTTTTAATAAAGGCATTACTTCAAGCTCCCACCAAGCCATAACGGTGTTAGCATAAGCTGGAGCAGCTGGGGAGCCCATCGCTACGCCTCTATTTTGTTTATAGTATTTATCCCCAAACAAAAAGAAGTTGTTGTCCAATACTATTTCAATAAACAAACAAATAACATTAATAGTGGAAGTAGAAAAACATTGTTTCTGGCATAAAAAGCTATGAACTGCCTCCACTCCATCTTCATGAGGGATACAGGTGTAAAGAGACACAACATCGATGGTAAAGATGGTGTGTTTGTTAACATCAAAAGAAAAAGTTTTCAAAAAATCACCTAGCTTACTTAAAAAATGCCAAGAATCCTTAATATAAGATGGCTGGTCCACCAATAAAGGTCCTAGCATGGAGTCAATAATTAAGGCAACTCCTTCTGTAACTGAGTGGGGAGAAGAAACAATGGGCCTAAAAGGAGGATCAGAGATATTTTTGTGTGTTTTCGGTATGCCGAAAATAACACCAATCTTAGGCTCTGTGATGAAACAAAAGTCATACAACTCAAATGTAATGTCCCCAGACATAAGACAATCATATAAAAAATAATGTATCATTCTAAATTGACGCTGTATAAAATGTAAAGGCACCTGTTCATATTCTACAGCATTATTCAATAATTTTAACTTGCAGGTTTTATATTTCTCCTGACTCATGATAACAATATTGGACCCTTTATCACTTTTCATAAACCTAAATTGATTAGTCAATCTTTGTAATTCAGACAAAGCAGATTTTTCATAAATACTTAAATTATGATGCATGTGTCTGTTCCTTTTAGATAAGTGATCACTAACATCCTGAATACATTGTTCCTGAAATACCTTTAAGGTGTGATGTAAAGTAGGATTGTAAATTGATGGTTTAATAAGAAATTTATCTCTTTGATGTATGTTATGCATCAAATAAGACAAATTTAATTTTCTAGTAAATTTCATGATGTCTATTACTGTTTTGCTATAATTACCTCTATGTGATGGTACAAAATTCAGACCTAGTTTTAAAACTTTAAGTTGCACATCAGAAAAAACAAAATCTGATAAATTAATAATATTAAACAAGTCCAAATCTTCTGTTATATTTCGTCCCCTGAGGACGTCGACCCCAAAAAAGTCCGACTGCGTGTTAATACAGTCTTCTTGTAATGGTTTCCCTGATTTTTCTTTGAAACACCAATGGAACCAGAATCAGATGGTATATTACAAGATTTACCATCGTCAGCAATGTCTTTAACAACGGTATCTGTAACCAGACAGTTGTCGGACATGTTGTTGTCAATTACAGTCTTTTCCAAGGGATTATTAACAGAAGTTGAAGCCACTGTATCCAAATTACCTATTTTTTTACTTCTATTGAGTGATCCAACAGAATGCCCTTTTGAAAATTTATCTTTGGAGACCAAAACTTCATTACCAGTAATAGTAGAACTGGTAACTGTACTGTAAGACCTTTTATTATAAGAAAAAGAGGAGCCACGGTTGCCTTTAAAGGCAGCGTCTTTAGTGTGATTAACAAAATGGTCAAAAGCAGTCTTGTTCTTAAACAAAGTTAAGTCGCGTGCAATTTTTTGTTGTTTTCAAACAGTAACTTCCTTAGAATGCTGTTCTAAGTCGCGAGAAAACTGATGCATCAGCGTATCAAAATTGTGTAAAGTTAACGTAGACTTTAAACGCTGTTCAAGGTCAGTTATCTCTTTTTTGAGCACCGACATCTTTTGCCTGTTGTTGTCAATTAAGAGCCTGAGAAAACATATCCCAGACTCAGTAAAAAAGTTAACCAACTGCTGAAAAAACGGGGTATTCGCATTTACTCCATTGGGGCATTTAAAAAACATTAAACCTTTCGGAATAATGTTAAGTTCAATGCACTGCATAAAATAATTTTCTATATTGATGGATCTGTACCTTTTTAAAAGCCGTAACAGATGCTCTTGTTGTTCACCAAAAAAATCCTGTTGTATTTCTTTTTGAAATCGGATGTTGCCACAGAACGGATTTTCAGATAAAGAAAGCAACTTCTCTACAGTAGAACCTCCAGAATCGTTGGCGCGTAAATGCAAACTCTCTTCACAGACTTCAACGTCATCATTGGCTGCGTTAGCATCTACAATGCCGCCCAAGTCGATTACTGTGTCCATTTCTTCGTAGATATCCGGTGGCGAACTCAAAACAGTGTTTGTAGGTGTACGCCTCTTGTTGCTGGCGTTCTCAACAAGAAATTTTAGCGAACTTTGAATGTCCATCAAAGTCGTGACAAGCAAATTATTCAAATTATTATCACCATTGGTAGGTGTGGGATGAATGGAAACATTCATCAATGGATCTTCTCCTACCCCAGTCATGGCAATGCTCAATACCAGTAAAAACACAAAAGCAACCAAAGAACCACAAAAATCAAAAGCCACGAAGGTAGACCAAGGAAAGCAAGTGCTCCAAATAGCGTACACAAGATTTATTTGTCCGCTTTCGTAAAACACTTCATCAGAATGAAAGACCAGGATAAAAAACACACCTTAAATACACTCATCAATTAAATAATTAACTAATTGAACAACATTCCACAATAAAAACTGTTAAATAAAAAAAGAAGTTACTTTCTGTTTATCAGTAATATACAACTTACGATGTTTTAAAAAACATTTTAAATTAATGCATTCATTTAACCCAGGTGGCTTATCTGATTTTCGTGGCTTTTGATTTTTGTGGTTCTTTGGTTGCTTTTGTGTTTTTACTGGTATTGAGCATTGCCATGACTGGAGTAGGAGAAGATCCATTGATGAATGTTTCCATTCATCCCACACCTACCAATGGTGATAATAATTTGAATAATTTGCTTGTCACGACTTTGATGGACATTCAAAGTTCGCTAAAATTTCTTGTTGAGAATGCCAGCAACAAGAGGCGTACACCTATAAACACTGTTTTGAGTTCGCCACCGGATATCTACGAAGAAATGGACACAGTAATCGACTTGAGCGGCATTGTAGATGCTAACGCAGCCAATGATGACGTTGAAGTCTGTGAAGAGAGTTTGCATTTACGCACCAACGATTCCGGAGGTTCTACTATAGAGAAGTTGCTTTCTTTATCTGAAAATCCGTTCGGTGGCAACATCCGATTTCAAAAAGAAATACAACAGGATTTTTTTGGTGAACAACAAGAGCATCTGTTACGGCTTTTAAAAAGGTACAGATCCATCAATATAGAAAATTGTTATTTTATGCGGTGCATTGAACTTAACATTATTCCGAAAGGTTTAATGTTTTTTAAATGCCCCAATGGAGTAAATGCGAATACCTCGTTTTTTCAGCAGTTGGTTAACTTTTTTACTGAGTCTGGGATATGTTTTCTCAGGCTCTTAATTGACAACAACAGGCAAAAGATGTCGGTGCTCAAAAAAAGAGATAACTGACCTTGAACAGCGTTTAAAGTCTACGTTAACTTTACACAATTTTGATACGCTGATGCATCAGTTTTCTCGCGACTTAGAACAGCATTCTAAGGAAGTTACTGTTCGAAAACAACAAAAAATTGCACGCGACTTAACTTTGTTTAAGAACAAGACTGCTTTTGACCATTTTGTTAATCACACTAAAGACGCTGCCTTTAAAGGCAACCGTGGCTCCTCTTTTTCTTATAATAAAAGGTCTTACAGTACAGTTACCAGTTTTACTGTTACTGGTAATGAAGTTTTGGTCTCCAAAGATAAATTTTCAAAAGGGCATTCTGTTGGATCACTCAATAGAAGTAAAAAAATAGGTAATTTGGATACAGTGGCTTCAACTTCTGTTAATAATCCCTTGGAAAAGACTGTAATTGACAACAACATGTCCGACAACTGTCTGGTTACAGATACCGTTGTTAAAGACATTGCTGACGATGGTAAATCTTGTAATATACCATCTGATTCTGGTTCCATTGGTGTTTCAAAGAAAAATCAGGGAAACCATTACAAGAAGACTGTATTAACACGCAGTCAAACTTTTTTGGGGTCGACGTCCTCAGGGGACGAAATATAACAGAAGATTTGGACTTGTTTAATATTATTAATTTATCAGATTTTGTTTTTTCTGATGTGCAACTTAAAGTTTTAAAACTAGGTCTGAATTTTGTACCATCACATAGAGGTAATTATAGCAAAACAGTAATAGACATCATGAAATTTACTAGAAAATTAAATTTGTCTTATTTGATGCATAACGTACATCAAAGAGATAAATTTCTTATTAAACCATCAATTTACAATCCTACTTTACATCACACCTTAAAGGTATTTCAGGAACAATGTATTCAGGATGTTAGTGATCACTTATCTAAAAGGAACAGAGACACATGCATCATAATTTAAGTATTTATGAAAAATCTGCTTTGTCTGAATTACAAAGATTGACTAATCAATTTAGGTTTATGAAAAGTGATAAAGGGTCCAATATTGTTATCATGAGTCAGGAGAAATATAAAACCTGCATGTTAAAATTATTGAATAATGCTGTAGAATATGAACAGGTGCCTTTACATTTTATACAGCGTCAATTTAGAATGATACATTCTTTTTTATATGATTGTCTTATGTCTGGGGACATTACATTTGAGTTATATGACTTTTGTTTCATCACAGAGCCTAAGATTGGTGTTATTTTCAGCATACCGAAAACACACAAAAATATCTCTGATCCTCCTTTTAGGCCCATTGTTTCTTCTCCCCACTCAGTTACAGAAGGAGTTGCCTTAATTATTGACTCCATGCTAGGACCTTTATTGGTGGACCAGCCATCTTATATTAAGGATTCTTGGCATTTTTTAAGTAAGCTAGGTGATTTTTTGAAAACTTTTTCTTTTGATGTTAACAAACACACCATCTTTACCATCGATGTTGTGTCTCTTTACACCTGTATCCCTCATGAAGATGGAGTGGAGGCAGTTCGTAGCTTTTTATGCCAGAAACAATGTTTTTCTACTTCCACTATTAATGTTATTTGTTTGTTTATAGAAATAGTATTGGACAACTTCTTTTTGTTTGGGGATAAATACTATAAACAAAATAGAGGCGTAGCGATGGGCTCCCCAGCTGCTCCAGCTTATGCTAACACCGTTATGGCTTGGTGGGAGCTTGAAGTAATGCCTTTATTAAAACAGAAATTTCAAGTAAAATTCTACTGTAGGTTTATTGACGATTTATTGTTTATTTTGGAAGGGGGACCTGATATTGTTGACCATTTTATGGTTGAGGTAAATTCACTTTCCAGGTTTTTGAAGTTTACAAAAGGTGATGTTGGTTCAGCTATCAATTTTTTGGACATTCACCTGTGGTGGGATTCTATTGGCTGCCAATTTCAAAGTAAAATTCATCGTAAGGAGACATTTACCAATGGATACCTACATTTTTCTAGTGGACATCCTAAATACATGATAAGAAACATTCCTAAGGGCCAGTTAATTTGAGCATGTCGTATGACCACTAGGGATTGTGATCTGTCTAGTGAATTTAATTTCATCATTGAACTGTTCTCCAAAAGAGGATATGATATACCCTTTTTGGATAGAACAGCCAATGAAATTCTTGACAGACGTTTTGCTGATTTTCCTGCTATTTTAAGTTGTTCATTTAGTAGTACTTTTGGATCTGGTTCTGATAAATCTGTAGGTTTGAGTGGTTCCAATTTAATTTGTTCATTCGAGATGAGTGATGATAGTTATTATTTTTCTTCCATTTTGGAAAATAATTGGAAAGTTATTAAAGGTAATTCTGAAATACATAAGGTTTTGGGTGACAAACCTAAATTTGTGTTTCGGAATGAATACAATCTTAAAAAAAATTTGGAAAACAATAAAAGTGTAGTTAAAAATGTTTTATCTAACAAAAGAGGCATGCATTGTTGTCATCAATGCACTGCCTGTAGATTCATTTTGGTCAGTCCCTATATAGCTGTTAGTACTATTGATTATACTATCGAGGTACCTGGCTTGGTTAATTGTAATGCCACCAATGTGGTTTATATTTCTTTTTGTTCTGGTTGCCCTGCATTCTATGTAGGGATGACCACCAGGAAACTTAGTACTCGCATCAAAGAACATAATTATGCCATTAAATCTAGGGACAGTACCAATGCCTTATATAAGCATTCAATTGATTGTTCTTCCTTTAAGAAATTTTTGTTTACAGTATTAGAAGTTTGCCCTGCTGATCCTAGGGGAGGGGATCTTAAATGTTATCTTGAACAAAGAGAAGCAATCTGGCAAATCAAACTAAAATCAGATAAGCCACCTGGGTTAAATGAATGCATTAATTTAAAATGTTTTTTAAAACATCGTAAGTTGTATATTACTGATAAACAGAAAGTAACTTCTTCTTTTTTATTTAACAGTTTTTATTGTGGAATGTTGTTCAATTAGTTAATTATTTAATTATTTAATTGATGAGTGTATTTAAGGTGTGTTTTTTATCCTTGTCTTTCATTCTGATGAAGTGTTTTACGAAAGCGGACAAATAAATCTTGTGTACGCTATTTGGAGCACTTGCTTTCCTTGGTCTACCTTCGTGGCTTTTGATTTTTGTAAATTAAGATAATAGTGGTAAACTGTGCACCAGTGCATGAAATAGTTCGGCAGTACCCATAATTATGGAAACATGACATGGTAAACCATTTCTGTGTGGATTAAAAAGGATTCTGTTAGGGCAGCTTAGAGTGTATGATAAGAGCCTGAACAGAAGTTGATAAAAGTTAAAAGAAACTGAAGGCATTTGGTCATGTCTTTGGATTAATAAGATACAAGCAGTGAAAATGTAGTTCACGTATATAGGTCAGATGTAGTTCTATTATCCAGAGGTAGAAGTGTGGCTGCCTCTACAATTAAAGGAAATTGAGAGGGAAAGAGGGCAAAAGATAAGTGGGATATGTTGGTTCTCCTCATAGAACAAGGAGGTTTAAAGATTACTTTAGAGTACTTGAAATATGTAGTTAAGGATGATGTGCATAATTCAAGCAGAAAGCTACAAATCAAAGTGGAAAAATATTATAATACTGTGAGGGGTTAAAAGGTAATTGGAGACTAGGATTTTGTATGCAAGTCCTTATGGAGAAGAGCAACAAATAATATTTTTAAGTAGCAGAAAGTATCCTAAGCAAGTATAGAACTGGAGAAAAGTGAATTTACCAATACTTAATGTCTGCAATTGAAATGCAGAAAATAGGCAGGGAGATTGAAATTTACTGGAGGAAGTTAGTAAAGGAAGCAAGGTACTGGGAGGAAATATATTAGAAGGCAAGGAAGTAGAGGGATGTGGCTAAGCAAGAGTTTGGCTTGAGGGCTAGATATTGCCTTTCCATAGGGATTGATGTAGGCAAATGGAGGTAGGAGATTGCCAAGTGAAAAAAAACAGCTTTGCTAGAGTTTTTAGTTGATGGTTGAACAGAAGATGCTGTTAAAAAAAGGGAAAATTAGTATGACATAACATGTTGCATGTTTAGTTGTAAGAATCAGAGAGGAGGAGGTTAGAACAATGGGGGGGGGGGGACTAGAAAAGGTAAATTACAAAGGGTTAGTGGGAAGAAATCTTCCAGGTCTAAGATTTTTGCACGTAGGTGTTTGGATAGTCATGTTTATATCCCAGCTTAACTTCACAGGATTTTTCCTTGGGTTGGATAGTAAATGCTGGAGATGACTGGGACAGTAAGAAAATGTCAAACTTGTTTGGAATTTAACAAGTTGGGTGATTTCCCTGCAGAGTACTTTTAACAGAAATATTCGTGCAACAAAAGGTTGTAACAATTAATTGGAGCTGGGATATAGTATTTGAACTTCATAGTCACTGTTAGGACTTGCTGTGTTTAATCCTTTTGGCAGCCAAAGGGAAAACATTTAGAAAATCAAAATCTAAACCATCTGTATTAGAAGTATTGAATGTTGTAAATGAGATAAAAGAACTGTAGGTGTAGTCTTTAGAAAAGGGAGGACTCTACTTCCATAGAAGTGGAATTTGTGGGAACAGTGTAGGTAGAACACTCAGGAAGAAGGAATGGGGTTTAAAGGAAGTCAGTAGTTGAGCAATTTATGTAACATTGAAGTGAATGAAAATTGTTAAAAAGAAAACGTGTATGAATACTGCATATTTTATTTTCTCTTACTGTACATGAACTTGTGTTGCAACTTAAAATATGATGATTTAATACAGTTGTTTAAATATAAACAAGAACCACCACCAGATACCAGGTACCCTCGTCCAAATAAATACACAGTCCAAGTAGTAAGAGATAAAAAATGGGACTCGGGTGAGGCTCCAAGCTCCAGTTTAAAATCACGTTTAATCATGGGTAGAAACAGAAGTGCTTTCACAATACTGCTTTATCAGGTGTTAATATTCTTTACCTAACTGCACATTTAAATACTATCTCATTAACATCACATGACACCATAGCTCCCATGACCATGCACGTTGTAAAAACAATTCAACCATATTAAATGTAAAATAAACATTGTAAAGAAATGTATATACATATATGTGTGTGTGTGTGTGTGTGTGTGTGTGTGTGTGTATATATATGTGTATGTATGTATATATGTATGTGTATATATATATATATATATATATATATATATATATATATATCAAAATACATAAAGACAATTTTTTTATCCTAAATAATGGTCTGGATTTTAACTTTGTTCTCAAGGGTACATGCTCATTCAAGCCATGTCCCATATCCCCTCTCATTCTAACTATCCAACTGGCTTCCCATTCCTCTGTCCTATTGCGTATGTCACCCAACCTTAAGGTTAGTATAGACTCTACCTATGGCCAAGAACCAAAACATGTGTAGAATCTGTATCCGTCACGTGCATAGCTAAAGCATTCACCCTATTCCTTTTATTAATCAGGTGAAGTTGTTCACAAATCTTATCCTTGAATAATCTGTCAGTCTTCCCAACATAGAATTTCTTACAACATAGGCAATGTGCAAGATGTACTATGTGCTCACTTTCACAAGTAGCACTAACTGTGAATTTATACAGCTTATTTTGATCCGGATGTAAAAATTCAGAGCTAATATCTATAAACCTACAATAGGAACATTTACCACAGGGTCTGGTAACCAATTTTCCTTGTGCATACATATGATTCCTAGGATGACATAGATGTCTCTTCAAAGATTTCTTATTACAAAAAAAGGAATCCAGGTGCCAAATCTACTGTACTAGCATCGTCCCTGTCCAT
Source organism: Protopterus annectens (assembly GCF_019279795.1). Taxonomy (NCBI): domain Eukaryota; kingdom Metazoa; phylum Chordata; order Ceratodontiformes; family Protopteridae; genus Protopterus; species Protopterus annectens. The sequence goes on from NC_056737.1 coordinate 272,341,899, forward strand.
AGTAAGGATATTCCAATGTCTGCGTACATCTGTCGTATAGCTAAAGGAAACTTTTAATTTATCATTATGCTATATGTATATATAAAAATTTCTTTATAATATGTTTTCATGGTTGTGTAGTTTGCTTTAAAATAAGTTCTATATGCTTTATAGTGTTCATTTTATATTTAATATGGTTGAATTGTTTTTACAAAGTGCATGGTCATGTGAGATGATATGGTGTCATGGGATGTTAATGAGATAGCGCTTGTGTCGGAGGCGTTATCCTCATAATTGAAAGGTAAGAGGTATGAGAGATGCTTTATTCTGTCAACGTATGAATGTATGAGAGAAAGCAAAAGAGAAAATATAAGTTAAGAGTTATAGATAAAGTTAAACCAAGTTCATGAGCCCACTGTATGATTAGGACATAGACTATAAACTGTGAAAACAAATTCATCAGCCCACACCATGATTGGGACGTACCCTATACAACAAGTTCATGTGCCCACAGCATTATTGGGATGTACCAAATCAAATACAGCAAGTGCTCTTACACTGGAAAGCTTTAAGACTTTGAATCTTTATTAAGTGCTCCAAATCACTGTACAGAGTTTCAGGAAAAATGTAAAAAGGTTACTGAGGATAAGCGGTTAACTTTACAAATCAGGCAGCTGGGAAACCCAAGCGGTTGAGGCAGAAGCAGAGGGAGGGGTAGAGAAATTGCTAGAGCATTTAACAAAAGTGCTAGCCGAGGGGAACAAGGTGCAGTTTGGTTGCCAACCATGAGCTGGCAGTGACTCTCCGGTCTTCATATAACACATCTTGCTTCAGTTGTGGACCAACCAGGAGCTGGCAGTGACCCACGGGCTTCATCTAACACATCTTGCTTCAATTGTGGACCAACTACGTGCTGGCAGTGACCCTCTGGCTTTATCCAACACATCTTACTTCAGTTGTGGACCAACCATGAGCTGGCCGTGACCCTCCGGTTTCATCTAACACATCTTGCTTCAGTTGTGGAGAAGCAGCACATTGGAGAGGGGAATGCCCACACAGGCAAATGCAGAGAGTCCAAGATACTTGGACTGAATGACAACTAAATTAAAATAATGCAGTTTTTCCAAGACCACCGCCTCAGATTGGAGGGAATCAAGAAGCTCCATACTGATTAAGTCAAGCAAATTTTATCCCTCTACTGCCAATAGATCAAAACGGACCCTACGTTAAGATCAAAATAAAGTAAAAGAAAAGCACCTTTTCTGGTGGACACTGGAAGCACTAGGCCATTGTTAAAAATTACTTCAGATAGTCAGACGCAAGTATCAGAGCATAAAGTAAAGGCAGTCGGAGTCACAAATACTATGGTTACGTATCCTGTTTTGGAATCCATCCCCATTTCTTTTGGTCTGATAGAAGAAAAGCATTCTTTTCTTTTGAGTTCAACTGCACCAGTAAATCTGCTAGGAAGAGATTTGTTATGCAAGCTGGGTTCTGCTATTTACTGTTCCCCAGAAGTGCTGTTTGAAACTGTTCTGAAAGAATCAGAAGGTGGAAGCTTGGGCAGTTTTAGCAGAAGGTGAGGAGAGCACCCTGATGGAAGCATACACAGATGGAGAGTTACTACAGCAGTTACCTGCCAACTTGTAGGCAAAGCATGCAAATGAACCAGGTATACTGAAATCAACAGAACCAGTAAAAATAAAATTAGACCCATCAAAACCTCTTCCTAGAGTGCCACAATATCCACTAAAGCCCGAAGCAGAGCAGGGAATCAAACCTGTAATTCAGTCTCTGATACAGCAAGGAATAATAATATCAGCTAAAAGCCCTTTTAACGCTCCGATTTTTTTCCAGTTAAAAAGGCAGGAAAGGATACTTATAAATATGTACAAGACTTAACACCTGTAAATAAATGAGTATTGCCTACTTTTCCTGCTGATCCAAATCCACCACCAGTACTGCGTTGCATACCACCTACAGCTAGTTAGTATTCTGGCATACATATATGTTCTGCATTCTTTTTTATACCTGTTCAACCTGACAATCACTTTCTGTTTGCTTTTATTTAACAGGGACAGCAATATATACCCCTACATGGTTGCCAAAAGGATATACTGAAAATCCTTCATTATTTTCTCAAAGTCAGAAAAAAGATTTGGAGAATGTGGTATTTCCTGGTGGGATTGTGTTGGTACAATACATAGATGGTTTACTAATAGCATCAAATTTCTTTCAGCAGTGTCAGCAGGATACCTTGCATTATCAGAGTATCCTTGCAGAAAAAGGACATGAAGTGTCTAGAGAAAAACTGCAATTGTCACCTCATGTACATTATCTTGGTCATTTAATATCACAGGGTAGCAGGCTAGTGTTACCATCTTGTATTCATACAATATCTAAGGCCCCACATCCGACTACTCAGCGACAGCTTAGGTCTTTCCTATGTATGACAGGATACTGCATACAGTGTATTCCTAACTACGCAGAAATGTCAAAACCTTTGACAAATCTTTTAAAGCAGCATACACCACAGACTCCTTTGCAATAGTGAAGAGGAAAATTCATTTCATAATTTTAGACAAGCTTATTTTATTCTGTCATGAAAGAAATGTATTTGCTCAATGAGTACTTGCAAAAAAACATGGGGACAGTTATCGCCCATTAGCTTATTACTGCATGGAAATTGATTCTGTTTCAAAAGGTTTTCCACCCAGTTTAAGGGCAGTTGCTGCTGCTGCTGCCATTATAGTTAATCTTGCACAATCACTATTGCTTGGGCATGATCTCACAGTAGCTGTCCCTCATTCTGTATAATCACTTTTGCTTAAAATGAAAACTCAACCACTATCGACTGCACATCTAAATCGATTAGAACTTGCACTTCTTTCTGATCCATCTATTTCTACGTTCCACTGTCCTGTTCTAAATTCTGCATCTCTGTTCCCTGCTGCTGATGATGGTGAAGCACATGATTATGCATGTGTAACTATTTGATCTGGAGTAGGGACTTCATTTGTCAGCAACCTGTGGGTCTTGTATTCGATATTGGATCCGAGCCGGCAACTATTTATACAGCTATGGATCCAAGCTCCTAGCTCCTCCCCTCACCCATAATCCCCTGCCAACCCCAAATGACCTCAGATCTAGTTTGCCGCTCTAGAGTGTGTCAGCTGGATTTTGAGCTCCTGGCGATTTTGAGAAGTGTTGCTTTTATCTCTTTAGCCCCCTTTTTTTCTGTCTGTAATTAGTGTGTGTGTGTGTACTAGGCTTCCCTTAAGTCTCTCTTGAAAAAATTTTTTAGTGTTACCCTCCCCTCGCTGGTCATTAGTGTGTGATTGTGTGTGTTTGCATTTGGGGCCTTGTGTGCTTGAGCAGTGTTTCTTAGTTTTGGGACATGTCTGAGGCCCCAAAGCCTATTTTTTTCTAAATGCACCAAGTGTGGCCATAAGCTCTCCCCGGCGGATGGCCACACTCGGTGTGTTCAGTGCCTTGGGGTTGAACACCTGTCCTCAGGATGCACGATTTGTGCAGGGTTCAACCCCAGGGCACTGAAAGAGCAGAGGTCGAAGCTGGTCCTGGCGGGACTTTTGCCCCCGGAGTCTGCTTTGGCCTCCACTACTCCCGTGGCACCTCCCCAGCCTGTGGTGGTGACCACTCCTGCCCCCCTTCCTCCGGCCGGGATTCAAACTCCCACTAAAGCGCCGGAGGATAGGGAGGCCAGGAGGGAGAAACGGAGGGAGAAGCACCACAAGCGGCGGGCCGAGGCCTCCGCTTCGCCCCCCCCCCCCCAGTTAAGCGGGCTTCTCCCTCCACGGCTTCCAGGTCTCCTCCTCCTCGGCTCCAATCACCTTGCTTCTCCCCGGGACCGGAGGAGGAGGAGACCCGATCTCCGTCGAGGTCATCAAGGCGGCACTCCAGGCCTGCCTCGGTGGCCTCGTCGAGATCCACCTACAGCCTGTCTGATGCAGACTTGGACTGGATGATGAGAAGGTTCATCCAGACGGGAGTGCTCCTGCCTCCCACCCCCCTTGGGGGGGGGGGGACTCAACACCCTTTTTTGCCCCGATAGCTCCTTCTCCGACCCACTTTCCAGGTTCGGAGCGCTTGGAGCCGGGCAGCGTTGGAGCCGGGGGGTGGGTCGGCGCCGACAGTACTGGGTACTTCAGATCCGACCCTACCCTCGAGTCTCTCGGTTCCATCATTGGATCCGACCTCTCAGAGCTGTGGCCCGAGCTTCGGATCCGAGGGATTCAGTGTGCCTTTGGCTCCGTCCAGGTCGGAGCACACTGGTCCCTCGGATTCGACGGTCTCGACACCGGTTCTGATCCCTTCATCGGATCCGAGTGGGAGTCGGCTCTCGTAGCCCAGGGAGAGCGGCTCCCCCTCGGCCTTCGATGTAGTGGAGAGGGCTCTGTCAAGAGCATCCAGACCTCCGGCCCTTGTTTCTGCTCCGCCCTGCACTCCCTCTCTGCTGGGTCAGGCTTCCATCACCCGGCCACAGGGACAGCCTACTTCGATGTCCCAGGTTGTTCCTTTGGAACAGAACATTGCTGGTGAGACCTCCTCGGACAGCCCCCCCCCCCCCCGAGGAAGTGCCTCACAAGCATAAGTGTAAGAGGAGGCACGTGGACTCCCCCGAGTCCTTAACAGAGGACACAGACTTGGATGAAGGGGAAGGCTCCCCAAGATCACCCCCTGAGGATGTCTCCTTTGGAGACATCATGGAAATGCTCAGGCTCGGGGGGGGGGGGGGAGGGTCTGCCCCCAGGGCTTCCTCCGAGTCTGTGTTCCTGGAGGCATTTGAAGCAGGCCCGTCTACCTCTTGGGTGTCCCCTCCGGCCGACCCCCTGGTGGACTTTGTGACCACCAGGGCGTGGAAGGAGCCGGACACTGTAGAGCCTATTCCCAAGCACCCGGATAGGATTTTGAGCCCCCCCGCAGACCGGCCCCACTGGAGCAAGGGTCCCCTTGTAGATGCCATGTTGATGGCGGCAGCCACTAAGCGGGAACTAGCTCAGGAGAGCCCCTCGGTCCATCCTCCGAGCAAGGAGTCTCACTTGATGGATCGCCTTGGGAAGCGGGTATTCAGTTCAGCGACCTTCTCAGTAAGGTCTCTGAACTACATGGCATATGTCATCAGGATGCAGCGCGATCTTATTAAAGAATACATTGCTTTCCCCGGAGTCCATGTCGGCGGAGGACAAGCAATTGTACTCCACTCGTATGGCCACTCTGAGATCTGTTTCTAATACCTCTATGCGTCTGTTGTCTCACTCAACTGAGGAGCCGCTAGAGCTAGCGTAGCGGGTCTAGTTATGAGATGCCAGGCCTGGCTCCAACATTGTGACTTCGCAGAGCCCTTCAAGGCATCCTTTGCGAATGCCCCCTTTGATGGTTCTGCTTTGTTTGGCAAGACCATTCGCGAAACACTTGTCCAGAGCGAGAAGGACGGGAAGACGTTGTCTGCCATCGGAATCTGCTTCTCTGCTCCCCAGAGGTCCTTTTCCAAGAACCAAAAGGGACAGAAGAAGATGTGGTTCCGGAAATCGCAACATTCCCAACCTGCTCCGGACAACCAGTCCTTCAGTGGCAGAGGAGGACAGGGAGGACGCCGCCCTAGAGGCAGAGGGGCACCGAGAAATTTTGGGTCCAGAGAATCCTTCTCTGATCGGCCCACGCAACAGCCCTGAAGGGTTGCCCGACTGCTCCACTCTGGAAGCAGTCGGGGGGCGCTTATCGAGGCATCTGGCGGCATGGGAGTCCATCACGTCAGACTTCTGGGTTCTTCGGATTATATCCAGAGGTTACAAAATCCCTATGCTACATGTTCCCAGACTCAAGAACCTCCCCGATGTACCACCCGATCAGAGGGAGGCTGCAGCCGCAGAAATCCAGCAGCTGCTAGAAAAAAGGGCCATCCAACCTGTCCCCCCAGACCAGCTCGGATTAGGGTTTTACTCCAGGTTCTTTCTGGTGCCAAAAAAGACGGGGGACCTGAGACCAATTCTAGACCTCTCCCTCTTGAACCTGTCGGTAACCAAGGAGAAATTCCGAATTGTCACTCTTCAATCCATTCTCCCCCTGTTGCGGGAGAACGACTGGATGTGCTCTATAGACCTCAAGGATGCGTACTACCACATCTTAATGGACAGACGATCCAGGAGGTTTCTCCACTTCCGGCTGGGAGCCAGCCACTATCAGTTCAGGGTCCTTCCCTTTGGCCTCACCACAGCTCTCAGGGTGTTCACCAAAGTTTTAGCAGTGATAGCGGCCCACCTGAGACTTCAGGGAATGCAGGTCTTCCCATACCTGGACGACTGGCTCCTGACCGCCCCAACAAGGCATCTACTCTGCTCAGCCAGAGATTTTTTTCTTCGCCTAGCCCCCCAGTTAGGCATCACGATCAATATGGACAAATCCTCCCTTGCTCCGACACAAGTGATAGACTTCATAGGAGCCAGATTAGATACGAGAAGTCTGCGAGCCTACCTCACTTTGGAACGACTACAGAATCTCAGTTTACATGTGCGGGCCATCCTCCAATCAGAAGCTCCACCCGCGGAATTGGTCCTGAGGGCACTGGGCTCTATGGCAGTGGCAATTACACTCCTTCCATGCTCTCATCTAAACATGAGGGTACTACAGTGGACCCTTCAAGTACAATGGTCCTTCCAGCTTCTTCCTCTCAATCACCCTGTCTCTATCAGCAAGGCTTGCAGGAGGGCCCTGTTATGGTGGCTTCATTCCCCAGACTTCCATACAGGTCGTCCCTTCTGCACTCCACCTCCTCTCGTCATGGTGACCACGGACGCTTCTCGCCTCGGGTGGGGGGTGGCATTGCTCAGGCAGAACAGTCCAAGGCACATGGAACGACACAGAGACCTCCCTGCATATCAGTGTTCTGGAGATGAGGGCAGTGCTGTTGGCGTTGCAAGCACTTCACAACCTTCTTCCCGTCTGAACTATTGCAATACAGATGGACAAAATGTCAGTTGTCTGGTATATCAACAAACAGGGGGGAACCAGGTCTTATCCTGTCTGCCGAGAGGCCATGAGTGTGTGGGAATGGGCGATCTCCACCAACCACTTTCTGATCGCAATGCACATTCCGGGATGGTCTAACATTCTGGCGGACAAACTCAGCCGCAATATTCTTTCCCCTTACAAGTGGTCTCTCGACTCCTGAGTAGCGAAGCGGATTTTTGCAAAATGGTGGCAACCCTGCTGCGATCTTTTTGCCTCTCCCTCAAATACGAAATGTGACAGCTTCTTCACCCTGATTCCCCCACCAGGGGAAGCCCCGAGAGACGCTCTAGTGCATGCTTGGCCGCCGGGACTACTTTATGCCTATCCTCCTCTACCCCTGATGCTAAAGATGTTACAGAAAGCCTCTCGGTTGGGGAGCAAAATGATCCTCATTGCCCCATTCTGGCCTCGACAAACTTGGTTCCGTTACCTGTGGTCTCACTTGGTCAATCCTCCCTGGATTCTGGATCCCAGCCCGGATCTGATCTCCCACCCATCAGGCTTACCGACCCCGAATCTGGACAACCTGAAGCTGACAGCTTGGCTGCTCCAGTTCCACTCTTAATTAGGACTCCCGGTATCTCTTCATCAGTCAAAGCCATATTGGTGGCAGCGCATAAACCTTCCACCAGGAAGATTTACCGCAGTAAATGGAAGCGCTTCTCCATCTGGGCGGAACATCATAATCTGGACCCCTTCACTGCTCCACTAACGTCCGTTTTGGACTTCCTTTCCAGGCTTTTTCAGCAAGGGGCTAGCTGTTCGACAGTCAAGGTACAATTGGCAGCCATCTCCCATTACCATGTAGGACACGAGACAGGTCCTTTGATGTCAGCTAAACTATGTAAAACCTTCCTCAAGGGTACTTTTCTGCTCAGGCCCCCTATCAAAGAAGCCATACCCCCTTGGAACCTATCGCTAGTTCTTCAGGCCTTAACTGCTTCTCCCTTTGAACCAGCTGCCTCGGCTGATCTTAAATACCTGTCTTGGAAAACAGCATTCCTGGTAGCCATCACTTCTGCAAAAAGAGTTTTGGAACTTCAAGTTCTTTACGTAAAACCCCCTTACTTGGTTTTTCATCAGAATAGTGTATCTCAGGACCAATCCATCCTTTCTACTTAAGGTGGCCTCAGAAACCAATATCAATCAGTCCATTAATCTTCCTGTTTTCTTCCCTAATTATCAAAATAAAGGAGAATACAAGTTGCATTCGTTAGATGTGCACAGGCAGCTGCGTTTCTATATTCGTAGGACTGCTGGTCACAGACAATCTGATCAGCTGTTCATTTCCTTTGCCAAATTCAATTTAGGTAAAGCCGTTTCGAAGGTCACCTTATCACACTGGATTTCCCAATGTATCCTTCTAGCTTATAAGGCTTCTGGGAGGCCCGCACCTCAAAGGGTTCGTGCACATTCCATTCGCTCCATATCTACTTCTACTGCATTCAGATCTAGAGTCCCCTTGGATGATATTTGCTCGGCAGGCACTTGGGCCTCATCTCATACCTTTATTAACCACTACAAACTGGACGTCATTTCCAGAGGGAGAGCATCCTTTGGCTCCGCAGTGCTCCGGAACATCCTTCCATGATGGCTGCCCAAGATTCAGGTAGCTGGGGACTCTGTCCCACAGGTTGCTGACAAATGAAGTCCCTACTCCAGATTAAGAAGTTATGTACTCACCATAACATTCCATCTGAGTAGGTGGCTTCATTTGTCTGCAACCATCCCCCCTCCTTCCCCCTGGCCTTCAGAAGAGTTAGATAGTGGTATTATTCCTGCCTTTTCCTGTTGGGATACCTTTTCAGGTATATAGGAGGGCAAACTTGATCTGAGGTCATTTGGGGTTGGCAGGGGATTATGGGTGAGGGGAGGAGCTAGGAGCTCGGATCCATAGCTGTATAAATAGTTGCTGGCTCGGATCCGATATCTGATCCAAGACCCACAGGTTGCAGACAAATGAAGCCACCTACTCAGATGGAACGTTATGGTGAGTACATAACTTCTTACTTTCTCCTAGGAAGGACTTCAAGGAAACTCCTATACCAAATGCTGAACTGAACTTGATCATGGATGGCTCATGTGGAAGAAATCGGAGAGACCAACTGACTGTGGGAATAGCCATCTGCACCGAAGAGACAATATTGTTGCAACAAAGATTAGAGGGTGTTCACTCTGCTCAAATAGCTGTGTTATTAGCTTTGCAAAACGTCGATGCATTAGCCAAAGACAGGGTTCATAGGCAGGTACGAGGCTATCTGCCCGAGGGCATTTATAAGCCTAGCCAGTGTGTGTCGGCTTTCGCCGCCCCATTGATTAATTAACTGATCCTCTGTCAAGGAGAGTCAATGAAGTGATCCCAGGGGTGTATTTTCTGTTACCCATCACTTGTCAAGGTTTCTCTTGAAGAGTGTTAGTGAGGGGCTCTACCTAATGTAGTTTGGAATTTTGTTCCAAAGGATGGGGAGTCTTTGTAACAGGAATCTATCCCTCCAGCATGTTCTATTTATTGTTGTGGCGAGATTTAGCTCACTAGAGCGCGTGGCTCGCAGTGACTTGGATTTCTTTAGGTGGAGCATGTCCATCAATTCTGAGTTGGACATGGCTTTATAAGTCAGGCAGAGATCACCTCTGAGTAAGCGATATGCCACTGAGTACAGCCTGAGTTTTTTCAGTTGGGCTGTATAGGACATATGTTTGAGGCCAGTAATCCTCTTGGTGAGGTACATCCGTGGTCTCTCCAGCTGTTGGAAGTGTCTTGTGAGGTACATCCCAAATGGGGCATTGTACTCTGTGATGGGTCTGATGATTGATGAGTAGAGGGGCACTATAACCTCTTTATTTCTAGATGCGAACCCTTTAGTAATTAGATGGGCCAAATAGAAGGATTTCCTAACTACTTTGGCAATATGATTGTCAAAGGAGAGATTACTATCTACCTGGGTCCCCAGATCTCTTATTAGCTCTTCTGTTTTAAGGGTGCTGCCACCTATGTGGTAATTCATGGGTGTTTTGGTTTTCCCAAATGGGATGACTATGCATTTTTTGGCATTTAGCTTGAGACCATGACTTTGACACCAGGTGTCCGTCTCAGTAAGGCCCTTTTGAAAGATGTCCATGTCAGCTGGAGAGTCAGTTATGGCTCCCAGTTTGCAGTCATCGGCGAACTTTGTCAGCCATAGTCCTCCTGTGTTTGCCTATACTTCTGAGAAGTATATGCTGAACAGTAGAGGTCCCAGGACAGAGCCTTGTGGGACACCACTTGTGACTGGTTTAGAGTGGGACCTGGAGCCCACTATTCTTAGCGTGTGAGTTCTGTCTGTAAGCCAGTTGGCAACACATCTCATAATATAGGGGTTTATGTTCAGGCTGGTGAGTTTTTCTGTAATACCCGAGTAGGGAATGGTGTTGAAGGCCTTGGCGAGGTCAAGGTAGGCTGTGTGAACAACCTTTCCCTCATCTATGGCCTTGGTGACTGTCTCGAAGAAGTCAACCAGGTTTAGTAGGCATGATCGGCCCTTAAAGCTGAACTGGGTCGGGTCAAGTGTTTGGAGGTTTCCAATGTATTTGTTAAGGAGTTCCATGATGATGCGCTCCATAACCTTGCAGACCAGGCTACTCAGGCTTATGGGGTGATAGTTACCAGGGTCAGTTGTGGCCCCTCCTTGGTGGAGTTGAATAACCATTGCTGTGCACCATTCTATGGGCATGTAGCTTGTGGAGAGGCTGAGGTTGAACAGTGTGTTTGTGGGGGGTTGGTTTGTTCTGTAGTTCGTGCAAGACACAGCCTGGGACACCATCTGGCCCCACTGACGCTGTGTTTTTGGCTATTGAAAGGGCTATTTTTCACCTGTGCGTCTGTGATTTCCAGGACACACTACACTTTTCCGGTATTGTTGTGGACCCTTTTGGGGGTGAAGTTAGCAATTAATCTATCTGCCAGGATGTTGGCAATACCAGTAGGTTCAGTATATTTTGTGCTGTTTTGCACTAGTTCAGTGCATATCTGCGAGTTGCCACTTAGATTCTTAACATAGCTAAAGAAGGCTTTTTTGTTACATTTGGCCAATTATTAGTTGACCAAAAGTTATATTTGGTGGCCAATATTTGTACAGATAGCAATTATGCTTTTGGGATGGTACATGATTTTTGGCAACTTTGGAAAGAGAGAGGGTTTTTGACCTCTTCAGGAAAACAAATTAAAAATTCAGGGTACATAAAATCATTGTTAAATGCACTTCTGCAATCTAAGAGACTGTCTGTAATCAAAAGTTGTCCACATCAAAAAGGCCAGTATGCTGTAAACTCCTACCTGTTGAAATCTGATCCTAAATCAGTGTCTTCCAGAGTGACATCATCAGACCACAACCATATGCGAAAGTAAGCTAACAAATTTCTCTAAAGCCAAGTACAGACTGTAAAGCAAATAGCAGTAGTAGCTTTCTAGGTCTTGTCCACACTGATGCCAAGGACATGTACACTGGCATATACACCAGGAGCACTGCATATACATTCGTACAATTTTGGAGTTAGATATTCATGACCGGACAGACGGTTTAAAAAAAAAAAAAAAAGTATGAACATCAACATAAACAACTGAAATCAACCAAGAACTGAATTGTTGTCTAAGGGCAATAATGAACAAACCCACCTTTGGAAGGACACCTTTCCAAGGTGGATCAAGCAAAAAAGGCATCCACCATAGTCATCTGAACAGAACAACAAATCAACATTATCATCTCTTAACTATTTGAGCAGTAAAGCATGGCCGTAATCAGTCACATACATCACAGGAGGTGAAGTGACAACTAAGTGACAACTGTGGTTTCACAACCCCTCAATAAAACTAATTCTGAACATGCTTTCACTGTCCACAAAAGGAAAACACTATAAATATTGTATAAAAAATAGGTAACTAGTAAGCCACACAAAAAGTAAAATTCTTAAAAAGTAGCAATTTAATAAAAAAGGCCGCACTAACCTCTTCTTCAACCTTCCCTTATGACTATGAGTTGCTCAACTGAGCAGAATTCTATAGACAGCGACACGCATTGTATAAAACAGCGTAGCCTAGCCACCCCAAACAATTAAGCCAGTCCTTGTCTCTCCACATGATGCACCTAGACAATATCCGACTTTAATACTTTGTACTTAATTCATGAATAGACTACACTGTTTAACACATTATGATAAATGCATACATTGAAATGCATAAGACGTCTTAAACAGCTCAGCATTTAAAACTCTCATTCAATGAAATGAAAGTCAACACCAAGCCAGAAACCAATGCACTTAGCACCTCATCAAGTTGGATATGACAATTTTCACCTCTGCTGGCACCCATTGTTTAATCCTGTATGTCCAAGATCGCAAGCATTTAACAGAAATACAAGGATGACTGTAGCAATTTTAGAACAATTAACATGCAAACCAATTCTCTGAGGCTTCTCTTACCACAAACTGAGAATTGTGTGGCTATGTTAATATATTTAATCAATGTTTTAATGAATGTAACAAAATTTAAGAAACTTAATTTTCAGTGGAGATTGATATCTTCAGCAAATGATAATAAAGCTATGTATAGAGTTTTAAGAGCTCTATTCATAGGCTTGTAACACTTACATCAGATGCGAAAAAAACAATTTCAGTGAACATCAGGGGAACCACAAATATCAGTTGCCCAAGAGGACAGTTGAGAAACAGAGGTTGGCATGAGATCAAACACATTCATTTTAATGGTATGCTCCCCCTGCAAGAACCAAAACCTATAAATGTATGAGTTGGGTTATGCTTACAGATACTGGCATCTCAAGATGGGCTGAAACACAAAAAGCAAAAACTGCATTACAGCATTTTGAGTGATATACCTTTTTTGTTGTAGTCATGTAAACATGTTATAGTTATTAAATGCACTCACTAGTGCACATACTGTCTAAAAATACCATGCATATACATTTTGTCTAAGTTTTTTGCAAAAGATCCTAGCCTTCAGTGCAGACAAGACAGCACATACTCCTTCTCCACTCCCACATACTGCAAGTCCATGCAGGTCACCCAGGAGTCACCAGGAAAGAAGGACTAAGCATGTTATTCCCACTAACTCTGCTTCAATACAAGGATGTGACAGTCATATGTCCTAGGCTCACAGGAGTTGCAAATCAATTCAGCTGTAAGGACATTTCACCTTTGCCATTACCCACCCTTTTAAAAAACGGCCAGGCCAGTCGTGCCAGTGAGTCAATTTATGCACACCCAACCAGTTATCCTTTTAAAAGGCACAGTGTTTGTCACACTGTTTACCTTGCACAGTTAGTTTGTTCTATGAAGGTAGATGAGCACTATATTGTAAGTCTGTATATCAGCCATGTGCACTTATTTTTTGTGGTGGACTTGCATTCATGGTTCTACTATTAGCTGCGCAACAACCTCGCTTGTGTTCGGTGCAGCATTTCTTTGAGAGAGTGCATTTTCAGATAAATGCACTTTTGTGAAACCGAAGTTGCAAAATTCATTTTGTAGAAATGTAATTTCAGTGGGTTGAAGTAGAACCATGTATGTGTCTGTGTGTATATTTGTGTGTGTGTATATATATATATATATATATATATATATATATATATATGTGTGTGTGTGTGTATATGTGGATATATATATATATATATATATATATATATATATATATATATATATATATATATATATATATATATATATAGATATATATATATATATATATATATATATATATATATATATATATATATATATATATATATATATATATATATATATATATATATATAGATATATATATATATATATATATATATCTATATATATATATATATATATATATATATATATATATATATATATATATATATATATATATATATATCTATATATATATATATATATATATAGATATATATATATAGATATATATATATATATATATATATATAGATATATATATATATATATATATATATATATATATATATATATATATATATATATATATATATATATATATATATATATATATATATATATATATATATATCTATATATATATATGTATATATATATATATATGTATATATATAGATATATATATATATATATATCTGTATATATATATATATATCTATATATATATATCTATCTATATATATATATATATATATATATATATATCA